>NC_056524.1:241889644-241916578 GCF_019175285.1 Sceloporus undulatus
TTACTTATTCTGTACTGAAACACCAAATCCAAGGTGGATGCTCATGGGCATGAATTTGCAGGACCTAAGCAGAGCAATGAAGGATAGATAGAGAGTCTTGGAGATGTCTCATCCACAGGGTCACCATGAGTTGGGATGGACTCAAAGGGGGTTAACAACAACAGCAACAAAGCATGTTCACAAGCAGGGACACGATAACAAGAACACTTCCATAGAAGAAGAAGCCCCCCCCCCCCCCCCCCCCCCAAAAAAAGCATTGTGGGGTTCAGGTATATGCAAAAACAAGAAATATTCAAGTAATGGTCTGTTTACAAGCATGTGGGATGTTTTTTGGGAGAAGTCCTTTTTTTTCTTTATTCTTTTACAAATGCATTTTTCACACAAAGTTCCCAAAAGATCTTTGGCGTGTGTGTGTGTGTTTCTCAGTACAGTTAACTATTTCCTTGATAAGGTGTTTTGGTGTGTCAAGACTTGTGGTCTCATTAATGATGAGAAAATATTGTGAACCTTTTTCTCTTCCTAAGTAGATATTATTTTCCATCAGCCTGGTTTTGATTTATATTTGCCCAATGAA
Source organism: Sceloporus undulatus (assembly GCF_019175285.1). Lineage (NCBI taxonomy): Eukaryota > Metazoa > Chordata > Lepidosauria > Squamata > Phrynosomatidae > Sceloporus > Sceloporus undulatus. The sequence continues at coordinate 241,890,219 of NC_056524.1, forward strand.
TGTGAGACATGAAGAATCCTGATTATCAACAGCCATGCTCAGGTTTTGCAAACTCAGGGTCATAACTTTTCTTATTGAATCAATCCATCTGTAATTGATTCTTCCTCTTTTCTTACAGCCTTCCACTTTGCTGAGCACTATTGCTTTTCCACTGAGTCACCTTGTCTTTCCAAAGCACAGTAGCCTTGGTTTATCATTTTGTCTTCTAGTCAGAGTTCAGGCTTGATTTATTCTCAAACACATTCATTTGTCTTTTTTGGTGGTCTCTGGTATTCATAATCCTCTCTTCCAGAACCACATTTCAATTGAGTTCATTTTGTTCCTCTCAGTTTTCTTCAGTGTCTAGCTTTCACAGCCAAACATAGAAATTGGATTATTCTTACTTTGATATTAAAAATTTGTATTTACAATTGAGGATCCCAACTAGCTGTCCTTTCATTTTCTTAGTAACTTATACCCATTTAAATTATATTCTGGCAGGAGTCATTGTATAATTATGGATGATGACAGATTTCCATGCTATTACCCCTATGGAAAAGAATAATAGCTGTGGCTTATTCTGCAGTACTGCTTCTGATTCCTTCCACTTTTAGAAAGCCTGAAGTCTCTGTGTCTTTTAGCTAAGTAGACAAAAAAAGTGTTATTGTATCATGATAACACACAACCAACAGATAGGACTAGCTTTTGGTGAGACAAGGGTGACCAGATGTGCTAACTGCAAAAGAGAACAATGCACTGCAAAGTATAGAACATTCAAGAAAAATATGGGACATGACCAAAGAAAAGCTCAAAAGACTTATAGAAATATAAATACATTTCACTTGGTATATTTACACATATATTATATATACCCCACATCAGGAAAGTGGTGTTAGATGGCCAGGAGAGATCTGGAGTGGGGAAGAAAGATATGAAAATAAAGTTTTTAACTTTGGGGAGCTCAGAGCTTGTGATACAAGCACAGAAGATAAAGGTCTTGAGTCATTTGGCCATGGCCATGCCCTGGCAGCATGTTTATAAAAAGTAGGCAGCAGAACCATCCCCTAACTGTTGCCTGACAGATAAGCAGGAAAGAGGAGAAAAACTGCAGCCCTAAAACCCACCTTTGTCCCATTCTTGAAAAGCTGTGAGAGGAGCACAAGTTGGATACTGCCCTGGCAATAAGATCTGTCAGTGACAGTTACAACCCATGTCTATCCCGGTGCATATTTGGTGTGCAATAATCTCCATAGACTCAATTGTTGAATGATGAGTCTACATCTAGGTGAATTCCCTTGATTCAATGGCTCTACTTCAGTTGGGATTAACAATAAAATTTAAGCCATTAGCTGCCATGGTTATGATTATTTTTTCATTGTTCTTCACTCCATATCACATAATATATAATGTCAAGATTCCCTCCCTTCTGACATGTGAAGAGCTTTTGCATCACTGCATTAGTTTCATTGAGTCTGTGCATATTTTTCTAAGGCTTCTTAAATAGCACAATTGAGTCACTCCTCTGCTTCTTAATGGATGACAACTTCAGGAAGATGTTGATGTTGATGAGTAAAGTAAGACTTTGCTCTAGAACCATAACCTGCTATGAATTAAGTGATATTTATGTGTCCTTCTCAGCAAACTACAAAGCAATAAAATTTTCAGGTTTGTGCAGTGCAGAATTTCTTACTGCAAGCTACAGCTGACTGTACCTCTGCTTTGCACATTTTGAAGTTAACCTGGGAGTCAAGTATGTTTGCAAAGGTGGTATTTCTCCAACAGTCCCTGTTTCTTTCATTTCTATTGACTTTGGTTGAGACAATCTAAAAGTTGCTTTTTGAAAGATACTAATTCTCAGTGTCTTCTTCCCAGCATGCCCATTGTTTGGGCATGATGGCCAGGGCAAGATGGCTGGGGATTCTGGGAGATATAATACAAAAAGTAGTTCTTCCAAGCATTGACTACCTACCTATCTACCATTTGACCTTGTACAAATTAGAATCATATCTTCACTAGTTTATTTATTTTCCCCTTTCTTTGGGGGGATTTATAGTATATTCTCAGATTTAACCATCAGCTGTTTGCTACCACAAATACGGATTCGGACATTATCAGTAGGAAATACAGAATTGTTTCTATACAAAACTGAGTTCGAATGCACCATGGTATAAGCATTTGATACATCCAGTTGCAAATTGATTTTCAAATGGAACCATTTATAAGCAAAGCTATGCAACATGAATTCTCCTGGCTGATGTGAATCATTAAAAATGAATCCCTAAATTTCTACCAACAGTCTTTTATGGAAGAGGAAATTGTGAGTGCTAGGTTCACAAACAGGGGATTTGCAAGTGGGAAGGAAGGAAGGAAATTTAAAAAGATACTCATTCATGCATTATAAAAAAAAAGTGGAAAGTCTTGACCAAAACAGAAGAGAAAAGGAGGACACAGATTAGCATAAATTTGCACATGTTAATTGATCAGATAGAGCAGTCCTCTGAACAGAAGTTTTACTAGCATACAGTAGAACAAATGACCACTTTCCCGGAAAGCATGTAGGGAAAAAGCAGTTAGGAATTCCATATAGGTATAAAACAACTGAAGAAGAATATTTCTTCTAACAGGAGGAAGTGCTGTAGAGGGTGAACAAAAAGAACATTTAGATGTATAAGCAGTTTAAGGTTAATCTCTAAGCAATCAAAACAGAATTGTTTGGAGGAAGAAACTTCAATAATTTAAGATATTCAGATGACACCATATTACTAGCAGAAAACAGCAAAAACTTTGAATGAGAATCGATAAAAATTAAGGAAGAAAGTGCAAAAACAAGTTAAGAACTGGCTATTACTAAGACAAAAATAATGGCCACAGATGATTTACATACCTTAAAAGTGGGTCACAAAGACTTTGAAATAGCTAAAGATTTGTTCTACCTTTGCACAGTCACCAATCAAAATAGAGTCTGTAGTCGAGAAATCAGAAGAAAACTAGGACTTGGTGAGACAGCTATGAAGGAACTAAATAAGATCCTCAGGTGTAAAGATATATCATTAAATAACAAAATCATAATCATTCGTAAAATATCTAGCTCCTAAGCATGGTTGTAAAATCAGGACCAAAAGAAAACCAACTCATTTGAACTGACGTGCTGAAGGACCTTCTCAGCTGTTGCTCCCAGATTGTGGAATGGCCTGCCGGACGAGATCCGTCGCATTACCACTCTAAATAGCTTTTACAAAGCTATAAAGATGGATCTCTTTCGACAGGCCTTTCCTGAATAGTTCTCCAGCTTCAGAAGGAAAATCTAACTGCTGACCTCTGACTTCACCACAGTTATTGTATTGTTTTAAGTATGTTTTATGTTTTAAATTCTACATTGTTTAATTGTATTTTAAGGGGGGTAGGTGGGTTGAGAGTTCAGACTGTGTATTTTAATCTTGTAAACCAACCCAATTGCTTTTTGTAGAGAGGCGGGATATCTTGATCCCTGGCCTTCATGGTTGGCAGCTCAGGGGGGAACGGCTGTAACTATCATGTAACGGCGTATAATTAATTCATCTTTCGGGGAAGGGCGGTTTCCATCTAGCTTAAAATCGGCCGTTGTAAAACCATTGCTTAAAAAGCCCTCCCTAGACCCCTTGATTCGGAATAATTATTGGCCTGTTTCGTTGCTGCCTTTTTGGGGGAAGGTGATCAAGAGAGCGGTTGCTTTCCAGCTTCAAGCAATCTTGGACGAAACGGATTTTCTAGACCCATTTCAAACTGGCTTCCGAGCAGGCTACGGAGTTGAGACTGCCATGGTCGTCTTAGTCGATGATCTCCGTCTGGGCATGGATAGGGGTAGCGTGTCCCTGTTAGTGCTTTTAGACATCTCAGTGGCTTTCGATACCATCGACCATGGTACCCTTCTGGAACGCCTGAGAGAGTTGGGAATTGGGGGCACTGCGCTTCAGTGGTTCCGTTCCTACCTCTCAGGTAGATTCCAGATGGTGCAGCTGGGGGACTGTCGTTCCGATAAGAGGGAACTAACATCTGGTGTCCTTCAAGGAGCGATTTTGTCTCCCATGCTATTTAACATTTACATGAAACCGCTGGGCGAGATCATCTGGAGACACAGGGCGTGGTGTTATCAGTACACTGATGACACCCAAATATGTTTCTCTGTGCCTCCGACTGATGCAGTGACTAGGGATGGCATCTCTCCTCTAAATGCCTGTCTGGAGTCGGTAATGGGCTGGATGAGGGAAAACAGACTCAGTCTGAATCCAGAGAAAACGGAAGGACTCGTGATTGGTTCCCCTGGCCCGGGGAAGGAAATTTGTCCACCTGTCCTGAATGGGGTCACGCTTCCCCTGAAGGACTCAGTTCGCAGTCTGGGGGTGCTTCTAGATTCGTCACTCCGCCTGACATCTCAGGTGGATGCGACGGTCAGAGGCGCCTGTTACCAGCTTCGGCTGATATGCCAGCTGCGACCCTACCTGGGCCGGAGGGACCTTGAAATGGTTGTACATGCTCTGGTAACTTCTCGGTTGGATTTCTGTAATGCGCTCTACATGGGGCAACCCTTGTACCAAACCCGGAAGCTTCAGTTAGTACAGAATATGGCAGCAAGGTTGGTTACTGGATGCTCCAGGACTAGCCATATAACACCTATTTTACAAGACCTACATTGGCTGCCTATTCCCTTCTGGGCGCAATACAAGGTGTTGGTTATTACCTATAAAGCCCTAAATGGCTTGGGCCCAGGGTACTTAGAGGAACGTCTCTCCCCATATAATCCGCCCCGCACTCTCAGATCGGTCGGGAAGCATTTGTTGAGGGTTCCGAAGACAAGATACTCCTCGTCTCCACATAGGGCATTTTCTACCTTGGCCCCGCAGATCTGGAACTCCCTTCCTGACGAGCTCCGCTCTGTCTCCTCCCTTGACATGTTTAAGAAGAATCTTAAGACCTTTCTTTTTCGACAAGCTTTCCCCCAGGTGTCTTGATTCCATTCTGTTCTCCCCTTGATATGCAGTTGGGTGATCCAGCTAGTTTGTTTTTCTGGGTTTTAATATTTGTAAACTTTTTAATATAATTTTAAATTGATGATATGTGTTATTGATTTGTTTTATTGTCTCACATTTTTGTTTTGTGTTGTACACTGCTTTGATCAAATTTGGAAAAGCAGTTTATAAATAATAAATATTATTATTATAAATAAATTTTATTATTATTATTATTATTATTATTATTATTATTATTATTATTATTGTTCTGTGAATACCATGGACTTCCAGAAAGACATATGAATGGAGCAAATCAAGCCTGACCTCTCATTTAAAAGCCAAGATGACTAAACTGAGACCATTGTACTTGGACATACAGATGACATTACTCATTGGAAAATACTTGGCAAAGCCAAAAGCAGCAGGAAAAGAGGAAGACTGCTTTACAGATTAATTGGCTCAAGGGAAACCATAGTGTTAACAATACCTGAGCAGGATGATATCACATGGGAGGCTTACCATGTGTATACTGCCAGAATATCAAGAGAAATCGTGGAAACCTGTGATCTGCGTTCACACCCACGTGCGCTTCTCCCGTGACTAAATCATCATGGAGGTGTTGGCACTCGCTTGTGCTGTCAATAAAGTGTTCTTGGAGATGCCATTTGGCAATAACAGAAGATCCCGTTATTGCCAAATGGCAGCCCCAAGAACACTTTGCTGATGAAACAAGGGAGCGCTGACGCCTCCACAATGATTTACTCATGGGAGAAGCACACGGGGGTGTGAATGCAGATCAAGGGTTTTGCTCAATTTCTGATGATTTCCTGATGATTTACACATGGTAAACAAACTCCCCCGGAGTGTAGTGGAGTCTCCTTCCTTGGAGGTCTTTAAGCAGAGGCTGGATGGCCATCTGTTGGGGGCAGGGGGTTGGACTGGATGGCCCTTGTGGTCTCTTCCAACTCTATGATTCTATGATTCTATGTGATATTCTCCCAGGGCTCTTGGAGGTCTATCAGTCATAGAGTTTCCATTAGTTGAAGCCAAATTGAGGGCACAAAACAGCAACAACTCTAAGCAACAAGACTGGGGACAGAAAGCTAGTTCATTAATTATATAATTCACGTATGTTTACAGTGAGCCATCTGGAACAGTGAGCTAATGATCCATGGATTTTACCGCCTGTGGATTGCTACACCTTTTATTATTCAGGCATGTGGACATGAATGGGCTGATGTGACATGTGCACATCACTAGCCATTAAATAATACGGGTGCAACCATCTGTGTTTTTTCCATCCACAGGGCCTTCCAGAACTTAACCCCTGTGGATGGGAAGGCTCCACTGTAGCTGTAATCCTGATGCTCCATCATGCTATTGGTTATGGGAAAGTTGCTGGATGGATGAGGACAGAAAGTTGCTACTGCTGTTGCCACTCTCTCATCTGTAATCTTTACTGTCATTTATTGTCTTTGGAGACTCTTCAATCTTTATTTCCTCAGAATCTCTTCCTACTTCACTCTTCTCTGAGATTTTCTTTCCTATTGCCTTCCCCCAATCCCCATTCCCATTCATCTTTGGAACCAGATGTGGTTGATAACCAGATATGTTTGGATGTAATTCTTTGCTAATTATGTTCTCAAAATAAGCAAGGAATAATTTTAGCAATTTTCTTCTCGCAAATTTTTTAAAGGACATTAATAGCTTGGGACTTATTTGCACAAAATTCATGCTTTTCTGTGTAGAAAATACTGGCTGGCATCTTGCTTAATAGTTATGAGGTCATAAACTAGAATTACAATCTCTTAACTTTTGAGATTCTCACTTATGTTCATTGGTGGCTGAGTGTGACTCCAAAAACCTACCTCTTAAACCAGGCAGTGTATCAGCCAAAGGGATTACAATTCACTGTAAATCTATGCATTGGAAAATAACATGTGCAGTGCTCTCCTGGTCATGGAGCATGTTGGGACAAGCAGCTGTGAAGGGATACAATGGTGTCTCTACAGCTGCCCATTTGGATGCAACCCTCAATCAGGAGAGAGTTGAAATTCACATTTCCTAGCATCCGAATATGTGGTGCCTTAGGATTTTGACACACAAGAAAAGAAAGACAAAATGGATTGAGAGAGTAGCAGATTTCTTCATGCCACTCCCCATGTCATCACATAACTTCCGGACAAAAGGCACATTGTGATGACCATCTTTCCTCGAGAGGAGAACAGAAGTGCTACGACGATGTCATGCAGACCAGCATGGAGAAAGTTGATACTCTCCTGATCAATTTCACCTTAGTTTTCTCCTTTGGTAAAGTCCTCAGAACCCTTTGGTTGTGGCTTGAGATGTAGGTTTTTAGTAGGTGGCATTTGAAGAAGTAGCAATGATAATAGAGCTCTGTTGTCATAGCTACATCACACAATGCAGAAGCTCAGCTACTGTTTCTTTACATAAAAATGCTGTTTTCTGCACAAAATGCCTGTGATGCAACCTCTTTTATATGACTTGAGGTTACTTTTTACCTCTCATTTATAGAAGGCCCTCATTAATGAAACCTGTCCAGCATCATCCTTTATACACTTTCCCTAAATGTATCAGGACTCGAGTCCCAAGTGTCTTCCTTCTTATAACTTCAATGTCTTAGGTAGCATGTTTGTGCCTATATGGTTTAGAATTCACTCAGGCAGAGGCTTCTGTTATAACAAATAAATGTTGACTTTATTGAATAACATTTAGCAAGAATGTAGCTTAGGTAGAATAGTTCAAATGTGCTATGATTACATTAATATAGCAGTTGTAGGCATTTCACAGTTTTCTCTTTACAATCTTAATACACTTTGGGGCAGTACAGACTGGCACTTTGTGCCAGCCTGACTGCAGACTAGCGCTGAACTAGGGCAGTGCATTTACATGCTCTGAGCCCTATTTCCACCACATGTGTGCCATTATGATGCACACCCGTCCACATAGGGCACACCATTATGAGGCATGGGCAGTGCAGCACCCAAACAGCACTCGTTGGAAGTTTCTTTTTGCTCCCAAGAGGGAGTGGATCATTGCCGCAGTGTGTTCTCGCTCTTTGATGCTGTGTTTGCTGCTGCAACGATTCAGGGCTAAAAGGGGTGATAAGTGAGTAACATATGCAAATTTTGCATTAAGCTCTGAATTGTGAAGATTCTTGCGAGTATCGAATCCCGGTTGCTAGGGTATCCCAACAGTTGAAACACATATTTTTGACCATTTAAAAATATATATAATCAAATATTATTTTCATCCCTGGATGTTAAGTGTTCAATAGTAAGTAAAAAGAGCAGCAGCACTCTAAAATCTGATATGCCAATATAAATTGTGGGAGGGGGAGACTTAAAATGGATTTTCAGCATTGTTTAGGGGGGAAAAAGAATGACATAAAAACTCACATCTGTTCATTAAGCCACAACAGTAACAAAGGCTAACTTACTGGGATCCATGAAATGCCTCATTGGGGAAACCTTAAAAATCTTAAGGAATGTGACAGAAGGACATGGTGGCTCAGCAGTTAAGATGCTAACTCTGCCACTTGCCAGGTTGGCAGATTGGTAGTTCAAGACCCAAGAGCCATGTGACGGAGTGAGTTTCTGTCACTAGTCCCAGCTTCTACCAACCTAGCAGTTCAAAAGTATGTAAAAGTGTAAGTAGATAAATAGGTACCATAACAGCATTCTGTGCAGTCATGCTGACCACATGATCACAGAGTTGTCTTTGACAACGCTTGCTCTTCAGCTTAGTAATGGAGATGAGCACCTCCCTCTACAATCAAAGATGCCTTAACAACCTTGTCAAAGGAGAAACTTTTACCTTTACTTTTTGGATGTGATAGAGGAACAAAGAATATCCAGAAAAAAAGTAGCACCTACCCGCCATGACTGACTGAACTTGATTTTTACAATTTTTCTTTTTATCTTTATACCTTTCTACAAAACAGGAGTTGGAAGTGTTACTTTGGTATTTCAAATCCCAGAATTACAGAGCCAACATGGCCAGTGGCTCCAGTGCCTGTGTAATTCAGGAAACTGTAGCTCTGGTGTATGATACAAATAACAAACATTTTAATTAATTATCATATAGTCATTTTTCACAGAAGATGGTCATAGCAGCTCATAAGAAACACCTTGTTTGCATATATTCTACTGGAAAAAGATTTCCAGCCACCCTAGTAACCTCAGGCACAACTCAGCAATTAAATCTGGGAAAAGAAAGAGGAGGATTTTCAACCTCTTACAAAAATGGTAAAGCGCCTCCTCCAACTGGAGGTCCAAAGGAAGGCTGTTCCACAGATGCAGAGAAAGATCTTGAAAGACTTGCAGCCAATAATCATTTGCCTGTAGATCTTAAATTCCTAGATGGTGCATGCCATACTAGCCAAACTTGCCAGATGGTCCCCTGGGAACCATTAACCCTGTTACCATTAGTGTTCCCACATTCCAATGGTCACAACAGCCTGTCTTCATAAAATTCAGAGGGATTTTCTTACTATGCTACATGCTTCTCAGTTGGCTTCCTCATCTTATCTTGAGGAGAACAACATCAGCAAAATGGAAAGAAGCAGGGACTGGTAATGAAGTTCCCCTCTCACAAACATTCATATGTTCTAACTGCACATGTTTGTCTTATTGCATCCATTATTATTTGCAGATTGTATTCTTTCTTTCAACAAGACACAATTGCATGCCTGACTAAGCTTTGATTAGGTCTACTTTCAGATATTTGGTTTATGCTTACCATGGAGCAGAAATCTATTTTTGAGTTGTTTCCCTTTTCTCTGTAATGTTTAGTTGAAGTCAGCCATGTTCTTTCCAGGGTGGAGAACCTGTGGCCCTCCAGATGTTGCACTCTGTCAGCACAAGCAATGGTCAAGGTTGTTAGGGAAGTTGTAATGCAACAACACCTAAAATGTGGCAATGGGGAAGGAAGATGATTGAGGTGATGAAGTAATTGTCTGCCTAAATGCTGAGAGGAAAACCTCAACAATTGCATGCCCCATATAATTTTTTTGTTTGTTTGTTTCATCTTCAGTTACCAGTAAATAAATAATAAAGCACTCTGTGTCTGAAGGCCCATTTACAGTATACAGTTATAGAACTATGTTGACAGAATGGTTCCATCCTATGGAATCCAAGGATTTGCAGTTACTTCAAGTTACTTCTGACTTATGGTGACTCTAATGCAAACCTATCACTGGGTTTTCTGGGGCTAAGAGTGTGTGATTTGTCCATGGTCACCTGGTGGGTTTTCATTGCCAAGCAGGGAACTGAACCTTGATCTCCAATTCTGCTCAAACCATTACACCACACTAGGTTTCATTTGCAGTTTAAGGGGGGCATTTACAATTATCATCCAGAGAGCTTTAAGCCCCCACCAAACTATGAAACCTAGGATTCCTAACTGCATTATGGAATCAGAGTGGTGTAACTGTAGTGTGAAATGGCCCTGGGAGGGAAAAAAGAGCTTTCAGAGGCATCAGAGAGCAGGAACAAACATTTTCGAAATGCATATTAAACAATTAATTGTTTTGTAGAAATATTACAATAGTATAATTTGATTTGCCATGTTCATTCTGAAAACTTCAATTATTTAACAGGATAAGATGAAATTATAATAACCCTTAGCATCAGTAACCTGTTTTTCAACTCTGTATTACATGTTTATACCAAGGCTGCAAATGCAATTATGGCCTTAATTTTTGATTATGAGATATTTGACTGTGTATGTGTTGCCAGGTTACATAGTGGTAGTCCTGTCCATAACAACCAAGTCATGATACTTGAAGTGTCAAGGAATATTCAGCTGAAAAATAACGTCAGACAACAACTATTCCGGAAGCAATTACCTTTGGACTTTGGAACTTTTGTACACCACAGGAGTAGATTTCTGTTGCCATATGTTTTATGGTCAGGCAGGAGGTACTGTGTTTTTCCCCTGTTATAATATAAGCAGTTTTGTGTGGAGTCTTCAGAAGAAAACCAATGGAGATATGGCTGTGCGTGTTATGAAAAACTCAGCTATCTACCTGTGATATAAATAATATTTTGCCTTGTAATATTAGAACATATACGGTATTAATGAATCACACAAACATACATCCATATATATATATATATATATATATATAATTAGAAGTTGGTAAACACAGAGGATGAATGCGTGCACATATTTGATATACAGTGGACCCTTGTTATATGCTGGGGTTTGGTTCCAAGATGCCCTGTGTATAATAAAATCAGTGTATGCTCAAGTCCCATTAAATATAATGACATAACAAAATGGTGTCCCTTATAAAAAATGGAAAATCAAGGTTTGATATTTGAAATTTATACATTTTTTGTACATTTGCAAACTGTGGATGCATGAATCCATGTATAAAAAAAATCCATGTATAAGAAGGGCCGACTGCACAAACAGATGAAAAAACATGCAGGGGTAGCTCAGATTGGCAGGCCTGCTGCTTTGTAAGACAACATTTCCCAAAATTAGTGTGTTGTCTTTCATTTTTAACAGAAAGCAATCAACATGAACACTGAGGAAAGATCACCATGGACACTGTCATTATACAAAAATCATGATATATATATATATATATGCTTAGAAATATTAATGTAATATTACTAAATACTTTGTTTGGGATAGATAGGAGGGAGGGAAGCATGTGAGCCTGAAGGTTCAACATGGCTTGTTCACATAAGGAAAAACTCTAGCTTCCATGAGATCTAAACTGGAACTTTGTGTAATATAATATCTACAATAGCTGTACTGAATTCCTAGGACAGGAGAGGCCAGCTTTTCTACAGTATAGGTTTCATAGTTCTCAGTTCTTTAGATTGTAAGCCTGATGGCAGGGAACCGTCTAATTAAAAAGATTGTAAGTACAGCGCTGTGTAAATTTACAGCGCTTTATAAATAAAGGTTAACAACAACAACAACAACAACAACAACAACAACAACAACAACAACAGTACATTTATCATTGGGCTATTCATTGTGCCATTGGAGAAAACCAAGTAAGACACTAAGTGGATTATTGCAACCACTGTATAATTACCAAGAGGCTAGGCACATTTATTTTAATGGTTTGGAGCATGTCCCTAATGATCATTAATGCCCTGGTTAGGTTATGCTTTACAATGTTGAATAGTGGTAACTGCAATTTTGGAGGTGTATGCCCATGCTGAGGCAACAGTAAACAATTTGGAGGCTTGGAAGAGCTATTTCATATGGAAGAAGAATCTTTGGAATCTTCTGTGGGAGTCTCTTATAACAGGAAAGCTACACATGCAATGATAGATCTACAGTAATTTCCCATTTGGGAGTAGTTGGGGTTTTTTTAGCTTCATTTTATATGTTCATATTATCCTGCTCACTTTCACATTCCCTAGAAGAGAAGGGCTGCATTTCCATTTGTCATATATGGGCTGAAATCCTATTGATTAGTCCCAACTTGAGTAAACCCACTGAATCAGTTGTTGAATAGGGAGTCAACATAAAGATAAATCTTTTTTTTAAAAAAATGACTCTACAGTTATTGGGACTGATAATGAGATCTATGCCATGATTTCCAGGTTGGTGTATATTAAACAGAAAATCCAATATTTTCTTCCTTGAGAGAAGAATTTAGAAAAGTACTGGTTTTGGATTACACCTTTCCAAGTACCATAGGCAGTGTCTGAGTTGTCTGTCTTAGTATGATGGGGATTGTCGCCCAAAGTGATATCCTCTGGCCTTGCCAGAATGTTGGCTAGTGGATGATAGAATACTTAGGACCTTATCACATGGGAGGGAAGCACCCAAATCCCGTGGATAAATAGGGTTTTAGGTCCCAGGAAAATCCCGCAAAAGAATGATTGTTTTCAGATATATCAGCCTAATTGAGCATTAATCTGACATTAACCCATGCAGAAAGTGGGCAAAATTGGCCACTTTTTACTTTCGGGAAAATCCTGAAAGTTAAAATTGGTCGATTTTGCCCACTTTCTGCATGGGTTAATATTGGGTTAATGCTCAATTACTCCAATGTCATTTGAAAATAATCCCACTTCTGTGGGATTTCCACAGATTTAAATCCCGTTTATCCACAGGATTTGGGCACTTCCCTCCCATGTGATAAGATCCATAGTCCAAAAGCAACATTTTCAAGCTCTGCCAAAATCCCAGGAGGACCCAGCCAGCATAACCAGTGGCTGTGTTGAATGGAAATCATAGGATTTGTTCTCCAACAATTTCTGGGTTCTGTCAGGAAGTCTCAAGTAAGCCCCAGTTGAACTCAGTAGGGTTTATCTGTGATTAGACATGGGTAAAATCACATAGATGCTCTGTTATATGACTACTTGCTGCCTACAGCATTATTCAAAGTATATCATCTCTTCAGTGTTCAAAGACACATTGTGTATCGGCCTACATTTCTTCATTTTTTGGGATGGTCACTCAAAATACTCAGATCAAATTTACACTGAGTTTAAAAAAAGTTTGCTCACAAGACAAACCAGATTTTTCCCAATCAATATTAAACTCCTCTATTTTTCAGTGTGTTAAAATTTAGATATCTTGTGCTGCAAAATCAGCCCTGAGCAGTGTGAAGCCATTAACTTAATTCTCCTCACCCTGTTTCTGCTTTGCATTTCTCGCTTTTCTTATTACCCAGTTAGAATAAATGCAAGAATGCCTTCTAGACTAAATATGACAGCTGCAGCCCATAATTCATCCAAACAGCCTGCAGAACAGCTAGACCAATAGCACAATTCAACAGCTGTTTGCCTTCTGCTTATTTTTATTTGTTTTTATTGCAGATATATTCAGAGACTATTTGTTTACATTATTTACCAGACTGTCACAGCAGCAGATATATATTTAAGCTTTTTTCCAAATTGCCAATGGTGTTAGAAACTTATTTATTCCTTTGACTCATTGTATTTACATTGGGGTGGTGGGCAGGCAGGAAGGTGGGCAAGCGGATAGCTAGGTATGTAGGTAGGTGGGTATAAAGAAAGTCTATACCATATATCAGAAAATGCCTTTCCCTCACTCACAGAGAATTCTTATTACAGTAATGTATTCATATAATAGGCATAATTCTGCAGGTTTTTTTTTAAAGCATAGAATTATAGAGTTAGAAGATACTCCAAGGGCCATCTAGACCAGTGGTTCCTAAACTTTGGTTATCCAGATGTTTTGGACTTCAGCTTGCAGAATTTCTGACTGTTGGCCAAGCTAGCTGGGGCTTCTGGGAGTTGAAGTCCAGAACATCTGGAGTGCAAAAGTTTGGGAATCACTGATCTAGACCAATCTAGGTCAATGCAAGAATGCACAGCTACAGTATTCCTCTGAGGTGGCCATCTAAACTCCTTTTTAAAACCGCCAGTGAGAGAGAGATCACTATCTTCTGTCAAACAGCTCTGACTATCGGAATGTTCTTCCCAAATCCAAGATCACCAGTAATTCACTGTTCAATTAGATATTTAGTTTATTGCATTGTTAGCTTCAAAATATGAAAAAGTATTTAAAATGGCTAATTATACATCAAAGTGAAGGAAAACCTCAAATTAACTTCATCCACATCTTAATATTATTTATTTCATTTCTATGCTGCTATTTTCTCCACAAATAAAACCATTTAAAAACCTCACAATAAAAATTTAGAAAACAATTAAAATTAACTAGCTAAAAAGGTATAAATTTTATAAACATACAAAAGTTTTTAAAAATCACTAAAACACACACCCCATATAAAAGCCTCCCTGCCATGATTATACATTAAAACCCTTATATTGAAATGACACATTTTAAAAATTTGTTTGAAATCTTAACAAATTTGGGGTAACTCATTTTTAATGAATTATTTCCAAGCTTTGGGTATGTGTGCCAACAATTTGATATCATACGCTTATAGAAAAGAAAGGTGTGGAATGAATATGTAGTAGATATATCTGAAAAATAATAGGGAAGACAGGTGTGGAAACAAATCTGAATTTACTTTGTTTGTGCACAGCAGCGAAAACTCCAGGCCAACTAAATGTGCTTATTAAATGAGCAAATTTTATTCTCATCATCTTTTCATTAAAACAATTTACCATGGCTGTGTTACAAATCTCCAGGATAGGTTTCCTGACACAAACAGAGCTGGTATTTACTGGAAAGTCTACAAGCCAAGTAACTGTTCTTGACAAATGATCAAAATCTTATCCTCATTGATATCATTTACCAGCAAAATATGGCATTTTATTTGTCATACCATGGCAAAACAATGTTGAAAAAAGAACAAATGTTAATGGTGTAATAATTTCTAAGATTCGCCAGTAGGTTTTGGGAATCAAAAATAAGAGAAATAGCCTACTGTTCAAGCAGGTGGGGTGTCTGACCCTGAAACTGACCATTCCTACCCACCCAACCAGAAACTACTGGTGACAAACAATACCATAACTGACTAAGGTCAAAGAACTAGATTATCCAAGCTCATACCAAATTGGAAGGGTGTTGTTAGCACCCTCTTTTTTAGCCATTTGAACACAATAATCAGCTTTATGCATTCCATCTTTAGGAATGATCTGCATAAGAATCGAATTATACTCTGATATCAATAGACGAAAAATTACTCAGCTAGAGAAATTATTTGCCAGACCAAACGAGCAGTATTTAATTGGAAGGAAAAGCCTTCACAGAGGCAACATAGCAATGCCTGTTAATGAAGTGCATTAATTATCCTATAGTAAAGAATTACTATTGTACAAATAGTGATTTATTTTGGAGAAGCTATTTCAATTGGTAAAGGTTTTCTCCAACGGGTGGGGGAAATCATTTACTCAGTGTGGTCCTAAACCAGGGATGGGCAGGTGCATGTAGTTTGAGGGACCTTTTTCTGTCCCTTGAACCCTCCTGGGGCTTCATAAATTGCCAAAAATGCCACTTCTGGTTTTAAAATTTGTTATTTTAGAAGTTGCAGTGCAGGAGAAACTGTATCCTATTTCAAAGATAAAATTACTGCTCTTGGAGACTTCTAGGAGAGGCAGTCCAAGGATGTATCCACACTGCAGAATTAAAACAGTTTGACACCACTTTAAGTGCCATGCTTCCATCCTGTGGAATCCTAGGATTTGTAGTTTAGTGAGATATTCACATAACAATACCAGAGGCAGAACACATGCAAAAGTTCCTGGGTTCAACTCCTTGCATTACCTTTTTTCCTTTTTTTTTTTTTTAAAGTGACCATATAACAGATGACAGGGAAGTCTTCTCTCTCAGACCTAGAGATCTACTACTCAAACAGAATTAAAAAATATTTGAGGTAAATGGAAAAACTGACTTAAGATGAATCCTGTGTTTGGAAAAAGATGGAATATTAATTAATTAATTAATTAAATATGATGTCTCCCTGTGCTCTCAATAAGGAAAATCAATTCCAAAAGGATAAGCCTAAACTGCTAACCACAACTAGATAATAGATATTCAACATTAATTCAATCCCATTGCATCAATGAATCTACTCAAGTTGTAATTAGAAATTAGATTGATGCCAGAAGTGAGAAATGGCCTGGCCTCCAGTTGCAGAATGCGGGGGGGGGGGGGGGCACTTCTATCCCCTAATTCATGACATAATACTTACATATGGACCACCAGACTGGCATTATTATCATTGGCTGCAATTCAAAGGAGTGACTCCAGGAGCACTGCACTGCATATCAGAAGCACTAGCAAAAAACAGGTGCTGAAACAGGCACATATTCCATTCCTATTGAAATGTGAGAGGAGGACTTTCACATTTTCAACATCACCTTAAAATTCTCTGTCTCTTCTGCCTGCCATCAGGTTGCTAATAGTGAGGGCACATTCAATACTGCCACACTATCAGATCTTAACATTATAATTCTATCCAACAATCTCTTACTTGTTAGCCATTGGTTTTCAGAAGTAACTCATCGATGTTACTTGCTATTTTGAGAGTGAAACATTAACAGCATAGTACTACTGTGGTATTTTTAAGTTATTTTAAAATTATCATTCTCCCTGTGACACCATCCCCAAAAGCAATGTTTTGAGACTAAAAAGTAAATATTACTTATTAAACAAACCAAAATTACCTAATATTACATTATTTTGAAGAAAAAATGCCACATATTGTTTCCCCTACTTGCCCCCCTAAATAATGTGTTTCAGGTAATGTTGTTATTAGTAATGCATTATTTATTTCAGCTAAATCCCAACTTGCATAATCTGCATTTTGTGCTCATTTTCTTTCAAAAGTACTACATGTTGCATCTTCAGACATTTTTATTTGCTTACCTATGAGCCAACAGTTGGAATTTTTTAATCCAATAATGTGTACACCATTTGCATTTTTCAGCATTTATAAAGTTTTTAATTTTGAGGGTGAAAGGTCTCCAAATGTCAAAATTTTGTTACCTTTTATATTTGGTTAATTTTTTCACTCTTTAGTAGGAGAAAAGATAAATGGTAATTGAATGGAGAATCTATAAACATGCCTCCCACAGAAGCCATTGTGAATGAGGTAGTGACCTTGTTTATGTCAAGAATACTAGGTTGAGAAATCAAATCCTGGAGGTAAGCCATGGGCTTTGGTCCATGTACCTAACTGCTGATGCTGTCGGCATGAATTAAATTGTATTTACACTCACTGAATGCACATCACTTTGCATTTGAGCTGTCCCAACAGTGCAATTGTTGATAGCATTATGGAAGCCTGATTCTTACACAGCATATCTGTAACATACAGGATGGGCAGTTTGGAAGAAAGCATCAGAGCAGCAGTACCACACAGCAGTTGTGTGCCAATCTGGTTGGGATGTATGCCAGCATAATGGAGCAGGCTGTACATAGTGCCTAGAGGCTGCTTGGCTTTATTTTATTAAACAAACACATTTGCATTAGGGCCACCAGCAGTGTGAACCAGATGAGGTAACACAAACCTCTCTTCCTTTTCTACTTTGCTAAAGAGTAGTCCGAATCAAGACTGCTAACCTTACATTCCCCACCAGTGACTGGTTTTACACATTGCAATGAATCAGGCAGTGTTCTGTGGAAGCCCTACCTAACCACAGCTGATCACAGTGCTGGTGGATACTCTATGAGCACTTCCACAGCAAGACTGATACAATGGGCCATCTCTCCACAACTTCTTTATTTTGATATCTGGATCCAGCAGAAGTCAGCACTCTGATTTGTCTTTCTCTTACCACACCAGGGAAACAATCTCATGGGTTGCTCTGGATGGTTGGGGCATATGTGAGATGGCCACCTCCTATTGAGTCCAAACATCACAATAAACAAATCCTGGAGAAGAATGTTTGTTTTTAAGGAGGAGAATTCAGCCCACAGGTACCAACACACGGGCTTATTTACAATTCCATCTCAGTTTGCCATCTGAACCATTACAATGAAAGCTCCTACTTATTTCTTCATAATTTATACTCACATATAATTTAACTCACATATAGTACTTATGGGTACCACTGGCTGTGCCTACAAGTTTTCTATGAAGTTGTGGGGAGGGGAGGGGATAGAGGAAGAGGGAAACAGAAAGTAAACATGAGAGTGATTTTCACTGAAGAAATAACCATGGAGATGGGATATCCAATCTCATCTCTGTCATCTCATCAGGTTTGTTCCTTAGACATTTACACTGTTCTTGTCTGATGATAGGGCCACAAGTACCCAGTACTGTATTTCTCAGTTTCCATACATCTGTTCATGAGTCTGATCTGTCCACTAGGTATACTGTAATGAACGCTTCATTCCTTTATTATTGTTGTTAGCAATGCACAATGCAATGGTTGTTCCAAGACTTTATTGCTCTTTATTGCTATCTTCTGCACATTTGCTATACAAAGTGAAAGGAGTAGAGTATGATAACTCCAAGATTATCTTGTTACCATTTACTTGCCCTTTTCTTCCAATATGTTGTTGGACCATTGTGGAGTGTTAGTTGATGGGAGGAAGGAAATTTTTGTTTGCTGCATGAACAAAGTTGCTATTGTGTGCTTGTGTGAAACTGAGCCCTAATGAGTGTATTTTTAAAATGATCTAGCCACAGTTGAGCCCATTTACGTCACGTTAATTTCAATGGAAGAATTAAGAGTCCATGTAAATCAATAGGATCTAATGAGTGCTTAGCTTTGTCTGGCTTGTATATAATATTTCATAAGACCAAACACAAACGTTAATATCTGAAAATATTTGGGACTTGGAAATGACAAAAAGATTGGTAATCCAGTATGCAAAACACACCAATATGAAAAATAGGCTATTGTACTCCAAAGCTGAAGCATAACATATTGATTGATCTTGTTTGCTTTGACTAGATTTGTTTCAGAGGACATTTACCAATAAACTCTGCTTGATGACATGTTTTGAAATGATGGGAACACTTAGTAGGTTAATTTAATTAACTGAGGTGGGGGGGGTGTCTCATGTTGCAGAGCTATGAGAGGGAAGCATGTATCAAGAGGCCAGCATGGCATATCATTAGTGCAGTGGTTCCCAAACTTGGGTCTTCCAGATGCTTTGGACTTCAACTCCCAGAAACCCCAGCCAGCTTGGTCAACAGTCTGGAATTCTGGGAGCTGAAGCCCAAAACATCTGGAGAATCAAAGTTCGAGAATCACTGGACTTTTGCCTGGGAAGCCCAACTACAAATCTTCAGTGAGCTGTGAATCACCTCTAACCAGTTACATTCTCTCAGCTTATGTACTTCACAGAGTTGTTGTAAGATCAAGTAAGAAGCAGATGAGCCTTGTTTGCCACTCTGAATTCACTGAAGATAAGGGAGATTATCAATTTAATGATTTAATAAATAATTTAACTCACATATAGTACTGAGTTCATTAAGCAAGAAGCTCACTGCCAAATTTAGGCTGCATCTACACTGCAGAATCAATGCAGTTTGACATTGCTTTAACTGCATGGCTCAATGCTATGGAATTCTAGGGTTTATAGTTCTGTGAGATATTTACCCTTCTCTGTCAGAGAGCTCTAGTGTCACAACAAACTACACATCCCAGGATTCCATAACATGAAGCCATGACAATTAAGGTGATGGCCAATTGCATTAATTCTGCAGTGTATTTGTGGCCTCTGTCCTCTGTACTACCCACAGTTGCAATACGGTGACAATCATGCTGATCTGCATTACAGAGCATTGTTAAGGATTATGAAGTGAAGTATGTGAAAGGTTTGAAAAATTAAAACCATTATGCAAAACCTATGCATTAGTTAATTAATGAGTAACAGAGAAGGTTGCACTGATTAATGGGACCAGTACGTTTCTAAGGAGGAGATCCAGAAATACTAGAAGAACCTGAAATTTGATTTTAGTTTGTTATTGTGAAGAGGGAACACACACACACACACTAGGAAATGCATAGGCTTACTTAGGCTATTGAGAATTTCAGTAATTTACTGTAGGCCATTTTATTTGGTAGGCAGATTCAGCAGTAACTCCCCATACAAATGCAAAAACTAATTAGGCGATTATGAGACAGTCGGCTCTACATTTCAGCTAAACATAGGAGATTAGGCACCAGTCTTTTTTCTAGTGCTAGGCCCAGGATGCTAATGGACTGAGACAGATTCTATCACACAGCTCTATCCCTGGCCAGTACTCATCCTGTACCTGACCCAAGCTTCTCCTAGACCTTTTAAAGAATGGGATTTTCCTATTCTTTAAAAGATCCAGGAGAAGCCTGGGTCAGGCATGGGATGTGCACTGCCTGGGATAAGAGATGTGCAATAGAATCTGTCCCTGTGTGTTTACATGCCATGCCTAGTGTGGGAATAAAAGCCGGTGTGTTAATCTCTTAAGGTATTAGGATACTTTAGGGCTGGAGTACACTTGCTTTCTACACTTCAGTCTAAATAGAGTTTTTACTATTTTTTAAACTTAGCTTTACTTGAATTTAAATATTTAAGATAATTTGATATGATGGATATGACGATTTATTAGAGGTCACAAACTGGGTTTAGGTATGAAGACATCAGAAGGCTTGATCATAAAACATTTTCTCTTCTCATAATATGTACATTTAATATTTTTAAAAGTACCTCTCAGCATCCACTGGCCAATGAAAAAACTCCTGGAAAATGATCTGGAAGAATATACTTGAACCCTTAGGAATAGTGAATTTGATTAGATTTCAGTGGATCATTGGAGAGAAAAACATTTCCATTATTTCAGACGTTGACTCAGGATGAATTTTGCAATGCTTTTTGTTTAAGTGAAACAGAGTACATGACTGGTTCAGCCAGATAAATCCCCAGCTTCCGTGAATCATTAACCACTTTCAATATAGTATGTTAATCAGGCATAGGTTGCCTGCTGAACTGCAGTCTACTAATCTTGAATCCTTCATCAGATCGTAGTCAAGGTGCGTCTAGTAAGAGCTGATGCCCATGCTACAGAATGGTAAGTAGAATGCAGACAAGAGAAAGCAGAACAGCATTCAGATTATTATAAAATGTGACATCTGATGAAGTGGGCAAAAATGTAGTCCACAAACATTTATGCCAAATAAGACTTGTTAGTCTTTAAGGTGCCATAAGACTCTTTTGTTTCTGCTGCAACAGACTAACACCGATCTCCTTTTCCCTATTCCCTTCCCTTCCCCATGGAAGGGATATCTTTTGTGTGCTTTGTATTTACACTGTAAATATATTCAGACAGCATTAAAGACACAAACAAAACTAGTTAAGGTGGAAGTTCCTGCTTATAGAACATTTATTCTGGATACTACAAGCACGGTGATCATTTTCAGCTTTACTGTTGCAGTTCAAGATGATATTATTAATAAGATAATAATTAATATTTTATTATTCTATAATGCATATTAAAACAATTGTTCCAAAATCATTCTTTTACAAAATGTACATGGATTTCATCCATACCTGAATATAAGATTGCATTTCTTTCTGTGCTGTAGTGTACAAGGAAGCTTTGCAACAAGTTAAGCAAAAGTAAGACTATGAATCCATTTTACACTGGCCCACTCAATAGAATTAAGAATATAATAAACAATATAATATGTTGAATTTTCCAGATGGCATTTCACCCTCCAGTGTCTGTTATAAAAGACATCAATAATGGTCATGTGATGTATGAGCTATATTTCAAGGATCTCCAGTGTAGAACATTGGGTAGAGCAGTTAAGAACCAGCAGCTATAGTTGTTCCTGTTATTTCTTTTTACTGGGGAAAACTGCATGGATATCTTATTGAGTAAGTTGAAAGCATGAGTAGAAGGAATGGTCTGATTTTTTTTAGAACTCTACAAAAGGATTAGTAGAATTTGTCTAATATATCCCTACTGATACCTATTTTACCCATTGTTTTTAGTTATACATACATTACTGATATTTTGAGCTCTGAAAAAGACCCTCTCATTAATGTGCAGAGACTGGGTTCGATCCTATCACACCTAAAATGCCATAGACCTGAGGGTAACTCCCACTAGACTCAGAGGGATTTTCTTCACAGAGGACAGATATAAAATTTCACTATCAGCCACCCTGAAATCAGTTTGAAAAGTTTGTATAACAGCTCAAAACTTACTGATCTCAATGAGATTCAAGTATGACTAAAGAGCTTATCCCATTAATAAATAGGCTGGCTTATCTCTTCTGGTTTGAATTCAGGATCTGGGATGCCCCTGGATGTTATCATACCTAAATTGCTGCTTATCTAGGTGGGATGCCACCATCTGGATGCATCCCAGGTCGAAGCCTCGCTCAGCAGTACTTTTTCAAAGTCGGGGAGTTTCTAACTTCAAAAATTGGCTGGCTGAATGAGGCTTCGACCTGGGATGCTTTCAGGTGGTGGAATCCCATCTAGATAGGTAGTGATTTAGGTATGATAACATCCAGGGGCATCCTGGATCCTGAATTGAAGTTGGAAGAGGTAAGCCGACTTATTTGTTAAGGGATAAGCTAGTCTTATTTCAACCAATTTATACCTAATACCTCATCCCAAACCTATTTGTATGCAACTTTGGGACATTCTTTGTGTATCTCTGGTTAAATGTTCTGAATAGTGGCCATTACTTGTTCATTAGAGAGGAAAGGGAGAGAAATCTGAATCCATCTGGGCAGATGATCGACACTGAGAAACTGGAGCGTGTCCAAAGGAGGGTGACTAAAAAGGTGAAAGGTCTGGAAACCTTGCCCTATGAGGAATGACTCAGAGAGCTGGGGATGTTTAGCCTGGAGAAGAGAAGGTTAAGAGGTGATATGATAGCCCTGTTTAAATATTTGAAAGGATGTCATATTGAGGAGGGAGCAAGCTTGTTTTCTGCTGCTCCAGAGAACAGGACCTGGAACAATGGATGCAAGCTGCAGGAAAAGAGATTCCACCTCAACATTAGGAAGAACTTCCTGACAGTAAGGGCTGTTTGACAGTGGAACACACTCCCTCGGAGTGTAGTGGAGTCTCCTTCTTTGGAGGTCTTTAAGCAGAGGCTAGATTGCCATCTGCTGGGAATGCTTTGATTTGGATTTCCTGCATGGCAGGGGGTTGGACTGGATGGCCTCTTCCAACTCTATGATTCTATGATTCTATGATTCAGTAGAATATCCAGGGAAGGTGGATGGCTCCACTATCAGTGTGGCACTGCAGGGCATTTTAGCCCAAACTTTAAAGGAGCTATTCAAGGTACTGCACCTTGACTATTTAGACCACTCCAGCTAACTTGGCATTCACAAAAGCCTGCTTCCATGTGTACTTGCCCCCTGTCTAGAAGTTCTCAGGCCTACACTATGATTCCACTTGAACTGCCATGTTTCTGTCCTATGGAACTCTGGGATTTAAAGTTTAAGAAGGGGTGTATATATTTTTCAGCCAAGGTTTTCTACAAGGACATATTACTCCAAATTCCCCCAGGCTTGGTACATACTGCATACATGATGCAGGGCCCAAAACCCGAATCAGGTGCAAACTGTCTTCACAATGCCCAATCCAGAACTGGGTCTTCCTCTCCATGACCTGGATACAAATAACTAATCTTTTGCTGTGGGTTTGTGACTGTCACTATAGGGATGATGGACGACTGCCTTCACTCATGGTTCCTGAGTCACCCAGTACCACTGCTGCAAGTGTGAGCCACTCTGAGTTCAGAATGAGGCACCCAGTGTCGAAAGCATGGCTGGGCAACTTGTTCTGACCTCAGTGATAGTGCAAGATGATGAACAGGGACCATGTAGGAATGCAGCTGCCTGTCATTTGCTGCAAGAGCTTAAAACCCACATGGGGGGAAGCAGGTAAGGAGTGAATTCAGAATTCAGGTGGAATTCTGACCAGTGTACACTCCCCCCCAAGAATTCTAGAATCTTGCCAAACTACAGGCCTCAGGATTTCATAGAATATTTCAGTGGCAATAAATGTGGAGTCAGAATGCTTAATGGGCTCAAGGTTATATGTAGGAATGAAGTAGGAATAGAACTGTTGTGTGATGCTTGTTTTCTTGTCTATTAATCAATCCTATACATTCTCTACCTATTATCCTAGCCTAGGCTGGTTACTTCTATGAATCACAACATCCCAATGTTCCAGCTAGGGATGTACAGGAATCTTTGATCTTCTCAAAGTGATAAGGCAATGTTTCAAGGAGTCTTTAATCCTCTCAAGAAATCTGGTTAAGAAAAGCAACATGACCTCTTTCTTTTTTCTTGAGGAGCATTTTGCAACAAAATGTGTTCTATGCAAGAGTACAAGTGTTTACCAGAAGTTTAGGTATCATTCGGGCGTGATATATGGCACTGAGATAATCTCATTTGCTATAAAATGTATGAACTCATTAGAAAAGTAAATGCAATTTCTTTTTCTATTATTTACATTGGTTTTGCATTTCCAGGATGTGAATGATTCTGCAGGATGCTCAGAAATACCTAAAGCCTTGGAAGAATATTACCTTACTACCATGTATGCCGTTGAGTTCATATTTGGCATAATTGGTAACAGCATTGTTGTTTTTGGCTACATTTTCTGCCTCAAAACTTGGAAAAGTTGCAACATCTACCTGTTCAACCTAACATTGTCAGACTTTGCATTCCTATGCACACTTCCATGGCTGGTGTCAAGTTACTCCAATGGAACATGGCTCTATGAGAATACTTGGTGCCAGGCTAATAGGTTTCTCCTACATGGCAATTTATACACAAGCATCCTTTTCCTTACCTTCATCAGCATTGACAGATACCTGCTCATGAAATATCCCTTCAGAAATCACTTTCTGCAGAAGAGAAGCATGGCCATTGTTGTCTCAATTGCTATTTGGGTCTTGGTCATATTGGAACTGTCACCCATGTTCATCTTCATCAGGGTTCAGAATACAAGAAAAACCCAAAGTCTCTGTATGGATTATGCAAATTCAGGAGATGCTGTCCAAAGTCTAATCTACAGTATGATTTTGACAGTTGTTGGTTTTTTAATCCCTCTATACATCATGTGTTTTTTTTACATGAAGACGCATGCCTTCCTTAAAAGACACAGGTCACAATTCACTGCTAGCCTGACACTTGAGAAACCTCTCACCTTAGTCATTATGGCTGTGGGTATCTTTTCACTCCTCTTCACTCCCTACCACATTATGCGCAATATCAGGATTGCATCCCGGACTCCATTTTGGAAGCTTTCCCCTTGTTCAAAGGATATTATCAATGTTGTTTACATTTTTACAAGACCTATTGCCTTTTCCAACAGTGTCATTGACCCCATCTTTTATTTCTTAATGGGAGATCACTTTAGGGAGATGTTGATGAGTAAAATACAGCGTTTCTTTAAAAGGAGTACAATTTGCTGTGAATGTTCCTCTCAGACAAATGGAAATCGCACAGAAGGTTGAACATTATTGGTTTTTGGGAACAACCATTATATTTATACAGGGGATTTTAAATCCATCCTGGAATTTGTAGTGATCAATATGTGGAACATATATCCCTCTATAGCACACTATCAATCACTCCCTCCATATCAAGGTGCATGGACCCCTGCCCTGACATCACTCAACTAGTCCAACCATGCATGATGAGTAAGAATTTCTGGAACGGAGCCCCTTGATATTCTTTTCAAGATGCACATGCTAAGTGTTCCGATGTTAGCTAGCCAAACCCACATGCCATCATGGACAAAAAAAGAGGGAAATATTATGTTTTAGAATTCAAATCTCAGAATGTCCAAGGTAGGGATGGAAGGTACATCCAATAATATTTGGAACATGTTTGGAAACTTATTTGAATTTTTAGATACATACCTTGTGATTTTACTTAGTCTGTAACCCCGCTTCGATCCACTGGGAGAGGCTGAGAAACATAAATAAAATTTATTATTATTATTATTATTATTATTATTATTATTATTATTATTATTATT
>NC_056524.1:241916588-242010073 GCF_019175285.1 Sceloporus undulatus
TCTCAAGTGATACAAAACTCTGGTGAGAAGAATTTTGAACTAACAAAAATGATCAAAGTTCAGGATGTCTGCTGTTCAAAAGTTACACACTTTTTTGTGTGCAATAACCATTTTCTTCAAAAGAAAAAAAATTTTGCACAAAAATATTATTTTCTTGGCAGAAAATGCTATTACTTGTGCTAAAAAGTTGCAAAATTGTGTGCAAAATAAGTGCCATACCATGAATAGTCTTCAAAAACCATGCAGATCTCTCATATCAGGAAGAAAACTTCTAAAATTTCTTGTTGCTTCCTTCAAGAATAAAATTAATAAAAAATTACACCCCTAGTTCCAGCCAACATGGCCATCAATTACTAGTGTGCTTTGCCAGTAGTTAAGGATTATGGGACCAACAACTTGTTTTCTACAATTGAACTGGAAGAAAGTTGGTAATTGTCATCATTGATCTACATTTTGGAGGTTTTACACACAGAGAGACACAACCTTCTGTGAAAAATATATTTTTACTAGACTGTTTGTATTTACACCATGTATTGAAATGTATGAAATTATTTCTGTAGTTAATTCATATTCTGATAAGTTTATTATATAAAACCCCCAGAAAAGATGGTGTGTAAACCATATAAACCTAACCGAGTGGATTCTTGTACAACTACTTTTGTCATTCAGAACATCTGCAGTTCTCTTTGAATGTACACAAAATCGATTTATATGATAGGAAACTTTTTTTTTTAAAAAAAAAGGTGAGCATCAGGTGTTATAATAAACTTGGCATGCTTTAGCAGTCTCTGTACTATAATAAAATAGCAATATTTGAGCTGCAACCTTATATCTAGTTACCTGTGCATAAACTTCATTGGATTCAATTGAACTATTTTCTGAGCAGAAATTGTAAGATTTCACTCTTAGGTTGCAATTTTATCCACACTTGCCTAATAGTAAATCCCACTGGGTTAATAATAATAATAATTTGTTTTATTTATATACCGCTATTCCAAAGATCATAGCGGTGAACAGCAAGTAAGCTAATTAGCAAGTGAGCTAATTTGCCCCCAACAGTCTGGGTACTCATTTTAGCGACCTCGGAAGGATGCAAGCCTGAGTCGAGCTTGGGCCCTTTTGCTGGTCTTGAACTCGCAACCTTGTGGTTTCGAGTGAATGGCTGCAGTACAGGCATTTAACCACTGCGCCACCAGGGCTTCATGGGAAGACAAGCACAGGGCATGCATTGGATAGCAGGATCACTTCTTACTATGTTAGATGTATATAACTTAGCTTTATTTATCTTTTCTGAAAAAGGAAAAAATAAAAGGAGAATCTAGCAAAGGAGAATAAACTACAGATGGCCCTCCTTATCCATGGATTTTTTTATCCATGGATTCAAGCATCCACGGCTTGAAAATATTCAGAGAAAGCATAAATTCCTTTTTTAAATAATTTTTTATTGATGACAGTTTCACCCAAAGTCACCATACAAATAACCCTACACAAACAACTCAATTCTAAAACCCACCTGTCCCTCCCTACTATTAGCCTATTTTTAATTTCCTACATTTTACTTATTTTTTATTCTATCCTAAATACATACACTTATAATGCACACATATACACTTCTAATACTCAGACATTTGATTTCTTTCCTCTCTAAGTTAATTGTCTACTTTAATATATCCCTTGTATAGACTTCGTTTAATAATTTTTATAGATTGTATATTTCTAATCCAGAATTTTTACACTACTGGCCAACTCATTTTTAAATTCATATATATTCGTTGCCCCCAAGAATGCACCACTTTTTGTCAAATCTCTTTATGCTAATTCAAAGTTCATATCATTCATGTTAATGTTAGTGGTCTCATTAGTTTTGGTTTAATCTTACTCTGTTATAATATATTTAGTAGGAGTATCCTTCATTTTCCATTTTTGTGCCAATAGTATCCTTGCTATGGCTGTCATATAAAAAAGCAGCATTCCATACTTTTTTTCAATTTCACTTTCAAAAATTCCCAATAAAAAGCTTTCTGGTCTCAATTCTAAAATAATATGCAGTATGTTACAAATTGTTGCCCTTATGTCCTTCCAGTAGTTTTTCACTTGTTTGCCATTCCACCAGCAGTGTATAAATGTCCCTACCGCATCCCTGCATTTCCAACATTTATTATTTTTATTTTTGTAAATTATAGCTAATCTTTCCGGAGTTAAATATCAACGATAAAACATTTTGTACCAATTTTTGTTTATAGTTTGGGAGGTTGTGTATCTTAATCCTTTGGTCCAAACCTGTTTTCACTGGTCCAATTAAATATTATAACCTATTTATTTTGCCCACTTGATTATTGTATAGTAATTACTACCTACTGTTTATATGTATTTTGTAGATTGTATGCCATTGGCAGGTTTTATATTTTGATTGATTTGATTATCTGTATGTACAGTGCTGTGTATATTTACAGTGCTATAGAAATAAACTATAATAATAATAATAATCACAGCCTGCGCTGCATTCCACACAATGTCTATTTCTGCCCTTTGTTCAAATTTTCTTTAAAGAAATTGGTTATAACTATCTTTGTACTTTTAACTATATCTTTGTTTTCTAAAAGCTCATTATTAAGTCTCCATTTGACAAAAGTTCTTTCTTTTTTAATATCATTCAATTTCAAAATTTGAAGATTATCGTCAGATAGTAGTCTGGGCATAATTTCCATATTTTAAACATTTCCCTACTGGTTGGGTAACTAACATTAAACCAACCCTTGCCATACATTTGTGTCTATTGGAGAAATGGGTATATTCTCTGGCATTATCATATAGATATCTCAATACATCCAGTAAAGATAAATTTTCCAATAATTTGAAAAAAGTTTTAGGTAGTTTCCCCTGTTTATCCTTTATTATTTTACTAGAATTTCTATCCCATTCTGGTTTAATGACTGTCTTAAAATCGCCCAAGAGAATTAGATCATCGCAATCTTGATCTAACAACAACTTTTGCAGCTCTTCATAAAATTTTGATTTCTTCTCTTGAAGGGCATATATTCTCGCTAATAGTATCCTATTCTTATTTACATTAATTTAGATTCCCAGTATATGGCCTTTTTTCTCATTAAGAATTTCTTTGGATTCTATCTGGTTATTAACATAAATTATAACTCCCTTTCCCCTTTTTCTATTTGAGAATATATCAGTTTTATCCAATTTATTATTTGTAATATATTTTTCCTCTCCTTGTTTTATGTCTGACTCTTGCAAGCACATATCACTTTTTTGTTTTGTTAGAAAGTGGAAAACCATCTTAGGTTTGTGTGCTGAATTTAATCCATTAACATTATAGCTTAAAATTTTCATTTTTCTTGATACACCTAAAGGGAAGAGCAAACAAGTGTTTAAATTGATTTTTTTTACATTTGAATAAATGGAGGAGCAATGATTAGTTATCAAAATCTTTTTTAAAATCAAAATATTTATTTTGAAATACCAAATACTAATACTTATGCAGTTTACAATTAACTACAAGTTTACAGAGGATTTTCAAAAATCTTATTCCTCTCTTTCTCCCTCTTCGTCTGTTTCCCTGTCTGATTTATCATCTCCTGCATCCTTAGCCAAATTTCCTTTTTCGTTTTGAATTCTTTCCTGTGCTCTTGTTATCATTTGTCCTGTTCTCTTCTTGTATCTTGTTTCTGGCTGGCTACTGTCACTTTGTTTTTTCAATTTCTTTCTTGTTTCTTTTCCAGAAATCTTTTGCTTTATCAAGTATATCAATTTTGTACCTTCTTTGTCTCCATATTAGTGACAGACCCTCAACGTCTTCCCATCTAAATGGGATACCATCAATTTTAAGTTGGTCTGATAAAAAGCGGTATTCCTTCCTTGATTTCAACACACATGACGATTTGGCCTTTTTAGTGATTGGTAGTAATATTGCTGTTGTTTTACTGACTGTATTTTTAGATAATGTTGTATTTTGTATTGCATTGTGGTTTTTATTCTTTGCTGTAATCCCACCTCGATCCACAGGGAGATGTGGGAAATACAAATAAAAATTTATTATTATATTATTATTATTATATGTCAGAATATCTTTTAAAAAATGAATTATTTGTCTTTCAGTGATCAGTTCCTTCCTGAAACTTTGCTGAATTATCAGAACCCATATTTGCTTATGAACACAATATACCATGATATCCCTTGGAAGGTTCCTCTATCACGCCACTTTAGAATTAATGTGATAAAACGTGTCTGTCTCCCAAGGGAACTGTTCAGGCAGCTCATCAATATATTCAGCAAGAATTGGTATCAAGAATTTATATAGATTCTCATTTTCTTGTTCTAGAATCCTGTATAATTTAATACAGTTTTGCCTTTGTTTAATTTCAAGTCTTATCAAAGTCTGTTTATTATCTCTTCTTTCGTCGTCCATTTTGGATATTTTGGTCTCCATTTTCTTGGTATTATTTTCTAATTGGTTGAAATAATTTTCCAAATTGTCCACTTTCCCAGTTATTTTTTTCTATGTCTTTGTTTATTTTTTCAAGAGAGATTCTTAATTCCCCCATTTCTTTTTGTATTTTACACCTTATTTCGTGTTTCAAATCTCCTCTTAATTTTGCATTATCATCCTTCAATTCCTCTTTCATTCTTCTTATTTCATCCAACATTGTCATATCACTATGCTCAGTCAGTTTTACAGTAGGTTCCAAAGAAGATCTTCTTTGTGTTAAGATTACAGGTTGTGCTGTTATTTTATTCCTCGAGGCAATTTTCTTTAGTGGTTCAGACTAAGTAGGCAAAAATTCAGAAAGTAAACAACCGTACATTAAAGGATCAGCTTTGTTCAAACATGAATCAAGGAACACGAGAGACACTGCAGACTGGGTCAGCCAGAGAAAACAGCAGTAGCAGAACCTGTTATTAACCATCCTGGTCATAAAATGCTGTTTGAAAACACTGAAATTCTGGACCATGCCAACAACTATCAAATCAGAATGCACAGGGAAGACACTGAAATCCATAAACACCTGGACAATTTCAAGAGGAAAGAAGAAACCCTAAAGTAAACAAAGTTTGACTACCAGTCCTGAAAAACATCAAAATCAAGACCCAGCAAATCAAATTGAAAACCACCCAGGCTGAGCAAGATTCTCAGCAGACAATGGATCATTAATTAGACACCCTGAGGCCTTGCCATTCAACAGAACAATACACAGATTAACATGTAAATCACCTCCTCTCAACCAATAGTATATATACCCCACTCTGTTCCATGCCAACCATCTCTGAAGATGCCAGCCACAGCTGCTGGCAAAATGTCAGGAATAAGCTCTTCTAGAACACAGCCTCATAGCCTGAAAAATCCACAAAAAACTATGGATGCCTTTCCAAAGAAGAAAGAGATGAAAAAAAGATTATGAACTACAGACCTATATCCCTTTTGAATATGGATTACAAAATTATAGCATCCATTTAGGCAGAAAAACTAAAACAAGTAGTTACAGAATACAGTACATAAATGATGACCAAATGGGCTTCCTTCCTTCCTTCCTTCCTTCCTTCCTTCCTTCCTTCCTTCCTTCCTTCCAGGCAAATGAAGGAAAATATAAGGTTAATTTTTAATGTCCTGGAATACTATGAAAGAAATAATGATAAAAAAGTTGGGATTAGTTTTTGTCGATGCCGAGAAGGCATTCAACAATGTGAACTGGAATTGTATGTTAGAGATCTTGACAAGAATGGAAATGGAGGCAAACTTTATATCCTGGATAAGAAGAATTTATGAAAAACAAACAACACAATTAATAAAATAGAACAATTACATGTGATATTAAAAGAGGAACCAGGCAAGAATGTCCACTATATCCTTTACTTTTTAGTTTAGTATTGACAGTTTTAGCGAATAAAATAAGAAAAGAAGAAAACATAAAAGGACTAAGGATTAAAGGACTTGAATATAAATTAAAGGTGTTTACCAGTGATTTGGTTATAATTTTGGAAAATCCCACCCAACAAGTAGAAAAACGTTTCAATGTAATAGAAGAATTTGGCAAGATTTCCAGTTTTAAAATTAACAGAAAAAATACTCAGATTTTGACGTCTCATCTGAACCAGAAGAATATGAATACAATAGAGGAAGAATGGTTCTCTGCAAATGAGTTTTGTAAGAAGAGATGGAAATAAAGTATAGGCAGAGTAATAAGATGATGGGAAAATATGACAAATTTAGAGGTGGAATTATTATATGAGTAAAAACCCGTGAATACTGTTTAGATATATAATCATATATGATAAAATAAGAACAATAATGTTTGAATACATAACAGTAGAAAGAAAGGATGACCATGCATGAGTCCTAGAGGAAGTTTATTTGAAGTAGTATTTTATGTTAGCATGTAAATTCAATTGTATATTACTTGAATGAAATGTATGCATTTGTAGAAAAAGTTTTTTTAAAAAGCTATGGATGCCAGCAGTAAAAGACTTCAACTTCACCTTGGAAATGAATTTGTTTCTTACCTATAATTTGAGTCAGCAAAATACACATTACTTCTGCTGTGTGGGTCAATCCTGGGATCCCAAAACACTGATTTAGTATCTTGCTGATGCTTTTTCTTTGACTGTTGCACTTTAATGTAGATTTTCATTCAAGCTGATGAAGACTCATCTTAGAACAAATGTGTCGTTATAAGAGAGAGAGAGAGAGTACTTACTATTTTCTGATATTCTCTTTCAGAGGCTGCAATGACATTTAGAATTCTTGAAAGCATAACTTTTAGTGTTTAGTTTCTTCTAAAATTCAATTTCCAAGTTAGTATCAAATAAAACTGTTCAATAACTACATGAGGAAGTATCTCAGCTGAGTAAATCTGTCTCGGTGATAGGCTTGTTTCTCTTCAGTTCCAAGTACTCCCTATTGTGAAGACAGTAAATAGATCCTTCAATCTGAAGCCATTACTTTGAGTAGGCAGTTTATGTAATAGTCAAGTCTCATACTAAGGCAAAGGAAAAGGTGATCCACAGATAAGGGGAGGGTGGGAGGAAGGATGTTCAACACAGAAATTCTTTCCAAACATCACTGTCTTCAGTTTGGGCTTATTTTATGGTTATGTTTATAGCACATACACTCTTGACATACTATTAATTACAGAAAACTCAAATGCAACTTGGTATATTGTAACAACACACTTGTTTTTCAGCCAGCTAAGAAAACCAAATATTCAGAGACTCTTAGCTATTGTATCTGGTTGTAACTGATACCAATGACCCAATGGAATCCGGTCTTAATTTACTGGATGAAAACTCATGATACAATACATTTTTCTTCTCATTATGGTAAGCTAAAGTTATCCTTTACCCAGTAACTTTTTAATCCCCATCTCCAACCATTACTAAGTTTAAGTTCATACAACTGAATTAGCAAACAGCTCTCCCTCTGTTCTTTTTCTTTCACTCTCTCTGTGTTACTCATAGTGCTTTTCCTCCTTGTCTTGTTTTGACCAAAAACTCCTGAGGCTCTGAGAAACCTGTCTATTCTTTCTAATGTAATGCTATAAGGTGACATGTGCATTAATTATGTTATATAAACAAATATTCATCATTGAATCCCAGACTATTTGGCAGTTAAGTTCATATGTATACAGTATATAATTTCCCACAACAAGCTGGGACATGTCTATTTTAAGCCACTGGAATAAGTTCTGTGCCAAAGGGACATCAAAGAAATTTGACATAGAGTCTGCTAGAGCCTGAAAGGTCACAACAAGATGGTAAGGGAAAACACATGTGATGAAGAAGTGAAAGAATACAAAGCTTCCACAGCATTTGGATTATTCAGAATAAGGAATACATTTTTATGCTTAGCTAAGAGTTCTCATGATTTCTGTGTATGGCTGGGAATGCCAGTGAAGAAAGCCAATAGGAGGAAAATCAACTCATTGGAAATGTGGTGCTGGAGGAGAGTTCTGCATATAACACGGATTGCTCAAAAGACAAATAAATGCATCCTATATGAAATGAAGCCTGAACAATCCTTAGAAGCCAAAGTGACTAAACTGAGGCTATCATACTTAGGACATCACTCATGAGAAAATAATAATAAAGCTTCTCAGAATGGAAGGCAGTAGGTAAACAGGAAGGCCATATTACTGGTAGATATATTCTACCAAGGAAACTACAGGCCTACATTTACAAGACCTTCCCAGAGCTACCAATAACAGGGTGTCTTGAAGGTGTCATATTAATAGCATCGGCATATATTGAAGCCATGGTAATTAACAACAACAGTAGGGAGTTCTCACAGCTTTAACATGCTCATAAAAGGGATAACCTGTATTTCATGAAGTTCACTACTAAGTGAATGTGCAATCTTTTTAGGTTAATAATAATAATAATAATTTGTTTTATTTATATACCGCTATTCCAAAGATCATAGCGGTGAACAGCAAGTAAGCTAATTAGCAAGTAAGCTAATTATCACATTAATTTTCATTGAGGCTTTAAAGGAAACATTAGCACTCAAAAACAACCAATGAATAAAAAAAATATTGGCTGGCATTTTGTATTGCAGTTATGGATGCTTAACCTTAGAGTTCCATAACTGGTCTGTATTCAGTAATACCAAATATTCACAACTGTGGCACTATTGCCATAGTTGTAAATGCCCCCCCACACCACAGCCAGTAGCCACGGTGAGTAAATGATGTCTGTTCTGCTGGAACTGAGGTGAAGCATAATGATTTTGCCAGTCCCCTTTTGCCAATGAGTAAGTCTATGACAATCAGAAACAGGTACCTATCACAATTCCTTGTTGCAGCCTTGCTCACTGGCAGAGGAGGCTGGAAAAATCATTCTGCTGTGCCCCAACTGCCAGCTGAACAGTGCAGGTGCTGGCTCTTAAGGTATGTTTGGGGAATTGGGCCAGGAGACAATATTTATATATTTGTAACTAAGCAGGCTATGTAGGATCTTAGCCAATGTAAAATAGATTCTACACTATCCTCCTATAATTTCTCCCTTCCAGGTTGTTTCTACAAGTCCAAAACTATACCTGTAAAGTAAGAATAGATTTCCATCATATATTGTGTTTTGCTGTTTCATTTTGTTTTTTGATTTCTCTATTTGGTTCTATAATCTGCTTCTCTTAACAGTTCTTTCTGACTCTATCAAATTACCCTTGATCCTTTTGTAGATAAGTACTATGCTGCCAAGTTGGATAACTACTAATAAAGTCAATACAAATAGAATATTCTCCCATCTTATTCTAGAAGCTTTTCAGCACAGAAGTGAGTCATAGAAACACTGTTGCCTTTGCTTGTGTTTGTCACTACCTTGACAACCTTGAGAACATCTTACTTGATAATTGTTCACATAGGACAGCTTCTATTGTCAGTAGAACTGCAAGCTTCAAATAGCTGTTTTTCATTTTTCCATTAGCATCTTTACAAGATATGCTTTCAGAACAAAAGGTGCCTTAATCTGAATGGGGATCTGGTTATTGTCACTGCTATATGCAAATACTAATTTGCAGATGGCTATGTACAGGTCCTCTGTGGTCAGGGAACTATCACTTTATATGAAGAAAGAAGATTATATTGCAACAAAGAACCTTCCCTGGTTTGGTTTTCTCTCTCTCTCTCTCTCTCCTTTTTTTTTATAATGGGAAAAAGATTGCTTGTATTTATTGCTGCATTATTGGGGGAAGTTATGGCATTGATCATGTATAGTAGGGAAGCATATCAAAAACCTTTAATGATTTTTCCTTGCATCGTTCCAGCATGAAAAGCAAATGTTATTTTCCATTGTGTACTTGAAAAATTCACATTTCAGCAGGCAAAAACTAAGCTTAATGTGCTTTCAGATGACACATTTATCTTGATGTGCTAGCTTACAACAGTTTTCCTCCCACTGTTTCCTGTTAAACTGCATGCCCCGGAAGATTTTAGCTGCTGTTTGCTCCATTCTTTCCCTAGGTAGCAGAAAAGTCTTGAGTTTTGTTAATATCTTTTATATGACAATTTCATCAGGATGGGGCAATAGCAGTGTTCTTTTCCTACCTATGGGCTGAGGAAAGTGGGAGTGGAAAGGAAACAACAAGGGTACTATTGGAGAACTAGCATGGTGTAATGCTTTGAGCATTGGACTATGACTGTGAAGACCAACATTCAAATCCTTGCTTGGCCATGGCTGACCTTGGGCAAGTCAATTCACTCAGCCTCACAGAAAGACAAAGACAAATCCCCTATGAACATATCTTGCCAGAAACCCCCCACTCCCATAGGTTTGCCTTAGGGTTGCCATAAATCAGAAATGTCTTGACGGCACAAAACAACAAAGTTATAGGATACAGCACAAAGTCTGACACAGGATACAACCACCTGGGCATTCCGAGTTGCTCTCTCTTTCTCTCACTCTCTTTAAAAACCCCATCACATCCCAAGTTCATTTGACTGACTATCCATGCATGAGGAGCATAAGCTCAATGCCCTCCCTACCCCCTGAAAGAGAAAGGGGAGCGAGTAGCACCCTTCCTGAGCTGGAGAACCAAGATCTCAGAGAGGGACCTCCTTTCTCTTCTGCCTGATCACCTGGACTGGATGTTTCAGGAATGAGCCAACTATATTTTGAGTTCTCTCACTGTACTCCACTGGCAAGCTTAGTTATTAGAAACTGGGCATCAATTTGCAGTCTTTTCTTCTTCCTCTTCTTCTTCCCCTTTTGCTATTCAACAGCTTTTGTGAAAATAAAACCAGCAGTATTTTTTGCCTTCTTCTATGTTAGGCTTTATGTAAAAATATTATCAAATATCTTTGCTTACATCCTCTGTGATCCTATTAATGGTGAATTCCCAAATCAGATGAAATGTTCAGTTGCAAGGTTTTTTTATATTGTTCTAGCAAAAGATGTTTGTATTGTATATATAGATAACTGATTGAGCAAACAGAGATTAAGATCTAACAGTTCTTAGTTAAGCATTTTGTCTTCTGCCTTTCTCAGTGGCACTATCTGGATTTTCAAAGGGGAAGTATAGGTGAGGTTTATAAATAAGAAATTCATAACTGTAGGAT
Source organism: Sceloporus undulatus (assembly GCF_019175285.1). Lineage (NCBI taxonomy): Eukaryota > Metazoa > Chordata > Lepidosauria > Squamata > Phrynosomatidae > Sceloporus > Sceloporus undulatus. The sequence goes on from NC_056524.1 coordinate 241,927,649, forward strand.
TCCCGTGGTTGCAGCACTGCTGACATTGAAATATAAAGCAGGCATGTAAAAAAAAGAAAGAAAGAAAGAAAAGAGGTATACAAGTACTGGTTCAAATCCAACATCTTGCTAGCAGACATCTACTAGCACAAAGTGACTTTATTCCCCTTCCACGCTCCCTATAGCCCTCCATATTTCCTGGAAATTTGCTTTGGGGAGTTTCCAGGCCTCACAAAATATGCACAGAGGGCTGCAGTAGAGAGGGGAATGCTGCTTCTTCCCTTTTCACTGACATAAGCAGTCCCATCAATGGAAAAACACAGATTTGTTTAATTTTTTTTAATGGCTAAGATCTCGGATCAGGGAAACATAGTATTGAGTTTCACCAGGTGGGGCTATGCCACATTTCCTCCCCATAAGGCCATTTTTACTTGCTACACCCCTACAGCAACAGGGGCAAATGATCCAGCTATGTGCCTATATCTGGATATACAGCAATGAGAACTGTGACACAACTTCCTTTGGCAGTCACGGAGGGTGATGACAATGCTGTGTATCCAGCTGTTGGAACCATAGCTGGATGCTTCTCTGCCACACTCTTCCCCAGCCAATAAACAACCATGTCAGGAGGGTTTGAGGAGGGAATTTGGTTGTTGCACAAGATTGTAGAGAATTCTCACCTCCACAATGACTGAAATAAATGTAAATTGTAATCACATCTGCATAATCCTGGTTTGGCCATGTAAACCCACTGGGTGACCATGGGCAAGTCACACTCTCTCAGCCTCAGAGGATGACAATGGGAAGCCACCTCTGAAGAAACTTGCCAAGAAAACCCCATGATAGGGTCACCTTAGGGTTGCCATAAGTTGGGAATGACTTGAAGGTATACAACAACAAGAGTCATTTGCAGAAAACCAGCCCCCCTTTTTTAAAGCAGCAGTGCTTGTCTCATGCGTTGAGCTTATGATTAGGGTGTAGAGATTGCTGAAATCAAGTTCAGACACATGGTCACGATATCACTGCTGCACTTTAATTTTCCATCTAATTCCTGAAATGTATCTTAAAAGCCAGGCTATGCTGCTAGTGAGCGGGGTGCTGCAAGATCACAAGACCAGTCCCAACCTGCCAGTGGGTATCACTGCAGTGAAATGTTACAACAGGTCCCTGCAAGGGTCTCTGCTTCTGGTCTCCCCCAGCTTCACTTGCTGGTAGCTTGAGCTGGTCATATGGTCCTGCACTGCCCTGCTCAATACAGACCTCTGTTGCTCTGGGTAGCTGGCTGGCTGTTACAGTAGATCTCATGATTACTAGTCATTTTGACAATAATGCCATAATTACAAATGAAAATACGAAATTGTTATGGTGGCCTAAGTCTAACTCAGGACATCATAATAGAGTAACAAGATGCTAGCCATTATTGTTTAGGAGGGCCTGATCTGCTCAAGTCTTTCTCTGTTCAGGTTCAGAAAATACTGTACACTGAAGTCAAGACTAAGCCACTGAGAGAATATTATGTAACTTTTTTTAATGGCAAATAGGATGCAGTAACAGAAATAATGAACAAAGGCAGTGTTATTCCATCCCATTGGGAGACTGTTTAAACAGCCTACCAAATTTCACATCTAATAGATGCTGCATTGTTCTGTTAGCACCAGGTGGTCCTTTGAGTTCTTAAGCAAGGTGTGACGTTTCCCCTTCCCAAGAACAAGACCAGGAAAATCTTTCCCAGTTAGGGGTTATATACAAGCTACACGAGGATGATCACAGGTTTGGGAAGGATGTAGTTCCCCTTGTCTTCCCCCTCTGAGTCTGGGGTCATTATCACAATACATTGTTATAGTGCTATTATTCTATTTTTACTGCTATGGCTGCCACCTGTGCAATTCAGGGATTTGCAGTTTAGAGAGTGGCATTTAGAAATCTCAGTCAGAAAACTATTAGTCCTCATTAAACTACAAACCCCAGAATTCCACAGGAGGCAGCCATAATAGTTAAAGTGGAATAATAGAACTATGACAATTTAGTGTGATACTGACCTCAGGTCATTATTCTTGCTCTCAGAGATACCTTCTTACCAGCATCAGAACTAGCCAATCACTCTGGCTGCATCTATGTTTACCCTTAGGCTTAAGGCCTCTTTACATGCACAGAGTGCAATGAAGCTATGAAAGAGTTAAATTTGGGCTTTAAAGCAAGTTAGCATTCTTCCATGTAACTATACTGTAACGAATGTGCTTGATGGATGAGAAGCCAAATTACTTCACTGCTCACCAATCTTCCATAAATGAAATCCACAGCCAGCACATTTTAACAAAAATAAATAAATAAATCCCATGTTTACTTTAATACAATGTTTTATTTCCCAGGATTCTTCTGTCCTTTAACTCTCATCAGCTCCCTTAGCAAGGCAAGTGCACTGGAAGGACAGGGAAATAGCTTTTCTTAAACAAATAAAAATAAATGTGCAGGCACTTTTATCCACTTGTCCAGGTCTGCTGTGATTAACAAAGTAAATCAATGGCTGTTTCTGTCACAGTGATCCTTCTAATGGGAAGAAAAACACCCCAATGTCAATAAGGATTCCTTATGATATTTGTCACTAGATTAGTTTGTATTCAGCACATAGAGACATCCAATGTGTAATCCCAATGGAAATTGATCGTTGAAACACCTCCAGGCTTCACCTGCTAATTTATTGTTTTCCTTGCTGTGAGACATTGAATAGTCACCTATTAGTTGCACACTTATTCATCAAAATGTGTAACTACTACCTTGTGTTTAGAAAGGGGTGATATAATCTCCCAAGTGCTTCTGCATTTTCCAGTGAAGCATTTTTTTGGGGGGTGGGGGGAGGGTAAAAACCAAGTGGGATTTTTAATGCATTGTACAAAAGATCACATTATAAGGGAATACTAGGGCCCTGGACAGACGGGCCTTTGCAGTGTCATGGCGATGTGCTAGGGTTGTCTCAGGGCGGTGCATGCACAGCTATGACGTCGCAGAAGTGTGCACAGCTATGAAGTCGCAGAAGCGCAGCATCCAAACAGTGCTGTGCAGCTGTGATGCCATTGTGCCATCTCTGGTGGTTTGCGGCATCACACTTGCACCACAAAAAGGAGCCGCTTCCAGGCACTCCTTTCTTGCTGCACAGCAGTGTCACATAATTTGGTTGCTGCGGCACTGCTGCGGAGCAAGGAGAGGCGCCTCCCCGGCGCCTCTTTTTGGCACTCTGTACCATGCCAAGGAGACTAAAAAAAAGTGATAGGATGAAGACAGCAGAGGCAACCAGAAAAATGAACCAGTGCCTTAGGGATCACAAGGTAACTCCCAGATTTGTTGTTAGATCTAGAATTGTCAAAAGGCAGTGCCTCTGGCAGTGTCCAGAAGCTAATCTCAAAGCATGTCCCAGAACATCCCCTTCTGTTCCAGACAGTAACTATTTTCATATCTTTGCCACATGCTCATTCACAGCATAGACAAAAACACTGAAAGCAGGTGGCTTGCATGACACAGAGTGAGGAATTCATTCTGAGTTTTTAGTCTAAACTTTAAAGAGTCTGTCTAAGCTGCTGAATTCCATCTTCTAAACCCTTTCTCACAGAAATGGGAGCTATTAGGTACAATTGTGAAGAAAACACTGGAGTTTCATAGGGAGGGGATCATTGCACAAGGAGGTACTGGATACCTTCTTCTGCAACCAAGAAAGGACATATACTTTGTAACAGCCAAAGTATGTCAGTGTATTGGGAAGAGTTGCTATGAAAAGATTGGACAAGATCTAGTATAAAGATATAACTCTAAACGCTAAAATGGGGATTGTCCAAAACATCGTACCCTCCATCACCATGTACAAATCTGAAGCTGGACAGTAAAGAATGCTGACAGAAAAATATCAACTAATTTGAGATATGGTGCTCGAGAAGAGAGCTGATGATACCATAGATGGTTAAGAAGACAAATAAAGGGTTCTAGAACAGATCAAGCCTGAACTCTCCCTGAAAAGCAGGATGAATAAATTGAGGCTGTCGTACTTTGGCCACATCATGGGAAGGCATGACTCATTGGAAAAGATAATAATGCTAGGAAAGGTAGATGGTAGCAGAAAGGTAGAAAGACCACATGCCAGATGGTTGGACTTAGATGCTTGAGCCTGCAGGACCTGAGCAGAGCAGTGGAGGACAGGGGGTCTTTGGAGGTGTCTTCTCCACAGGATCACCATGAGTCAAGGTTGCCTGGAGGGCAATTAACAACAACAACGTCATCAAAAGACAAAAATATCTTTTTTCTTCATTTGTATTTCTAAAACATATTTGAACAAGAACCCACACTCCTTGTCCCATGGCATATTATAGCACAGCCTTCTCCTATGTGATGTACTCCAAACACACAGCACTAAAACTCCCATTATTAACAGCCAGTGTAATTTATTGTGGAATGTACTATATTCTATGCCTAAGAAAAGGAGAGGGTGTTAAGAAAATGGATGTTGCAACCCTTGGCAATCATAGAGATGCATTGCTCTGTACAGCACCATGTAAATTTACAATGCTTCATAAATAAACTTAACAACAGTAACAACAACATGAATTACCCATTAAAAAACAGAAACAAAAACAAATTACAATGGCAAACATCCTACACAGTCACATTTAGCATACATGGAGAATTCAGTTATGGCTCCTTTGACACTAGCCCCAGGACTCATAGTTGCACAGTGTAGCAACCCCTATGGCCATTCTGTCGCTGGTGGGGCGTGGGAGGAAAGTATGTGTTCTCATAGTCAGATGAAGACTGATGATATCTTCTGCCAAGATCTATTTTGGTCCTCCAGAGACCTCAGTAGATGATGTCTTCAGTCTGCATTTGGCTATGGGTATATTGCCAGATGCTTCTCTAATCCCCTCCACTCTCCATCAGTAATGGCATGGGCATTGGGGGCTACTATTGCTGTGATATGGTGAGTCCTAAGGAGGATTTTGGTGATTGTAGAGGGAGAAAAAGAATACCAGCCTCTGCAATGACCAAATAGACAAATATGCTCTCATATGCCACTAACAGGATGCCAGTGGAGGGAATAGAAAAGAATAGTTCTTCCTTCCCCATATATTTTTAAATAAGAGAAAACTTTGTTCTTTGGGTCCTTCCAGACACTGTAGCTCACATGTTCACAGTGCTGAATTTATCAGCACATTTTGACATTGTATTACAAAAACCACAATATCTTAGAATAGTTATGTCTCTTTGTAGACATAGCTTAACACCTTTTCATTTATTATGAAAAAGAGTTTCTGGACAGGAAATGTTGTTCACTCTTTTTTCAGCACTCTTTGTCATTCATCCTTCTCACAAGATTAGCTATTTCTTTTGAAATGAAAAAGATGGAGAGTGGCCTGAATCCTATAGTTAGTTCCAAACAGAGTAGTCCCATTGCATCTGTGGGATTTAGTGCTGCCAATATATTCCATGGGGATGCGGTGGCTTAGTGGTTAAGACACCAGTTCTGATGATCAGAAGATCGGAAGGTTGGCAGTTTGAGGCCCGGGTGCCACATGATGAGGTGAGTTCCTGTCACTAGCCGCAGCTTCTGCCAACCTAGCAGTTCGAAAGCATGCAAATGAAAGTAGATAGACAGGTACAACTTCTCAGTGGGAAGGTAACAGTGTTTGGTGCAGTCATGCTGGCCACATGACCATCAGAGCAGTCCTCAGACAACAGTCCTCTTCGACTTAGAAACAGAGATGAGCACTATCTCCAACAGTTACAACTAGACATTCATGTCAAAGGATTACCTTTACCTTTGAATATTCTGAAGATGCCAGATTCTGTCTGACCTTGGAAACTAAGCAGAGTTGGTTATGCTTAGTACTTGGAAGAGAGACCTCCAGGAATTATGAGATACGATAGGTTATATTAAGAGTAAAAGAATGGCAAATAACCTCTCAGTATTTCCTCCCTACAAAAACTCAAAAATTCATGGGGTCATCATAAGTCGACAGGCAACCTAAAGGCACATATTTTACTTACTGATACACCACTGAACAATTGTTTCAGTTGGTCCTTTCTAGTTGGAACTAACCAGTAGGACTGTATTAAATATTTTTTAAAATGAAAAACAAAATCAAAACACAAAGATATAATCAGAAAATAACTGCAAATCAATAAAAGACCAAAAACATGCTTGAAAGAATGTAGCAAAGAAAATATCAATATTATGCTGCTGGTTATTGAACTGTAAGACAACCAAATTAAATGGTTTCTTGCAATATGTCAGCAATCAATAAAAATAGTAACTCCCACTTAGGGGACCTGATCCTACACTGGAACAACATTAAACATTGTGATAAAGTTAAAGGTAGTCCCTTGACATGAATGTCTACTCGTAACCAATTGTAGGGGTGGTGCTTGTTACTAAGCCAAAGAGCCAGTGTTGTCCAAGGACTAATCTGGTGGTCATGTGGCCAATATAACTGCACCGAATGCTGTTACCTTCCCATCAAAGTGGTACCTATTTACCTACTTGCATTTGCATGCTTTCAAACTGCTAGGTTAGCAGAAGCTGAGACTAGTGACAGGAGCTCACCTCATCAAGCAGCACTCGGGCCTTGAACTTCCAAGCTTCCAATCTTCTGATCGTTAGACTCGGTGTCTTAACCACTGCATCCCTACTGAACACAGTGATACTTAAATTAAGTAACCTCTTCTGACCTGTCCCATTCCCAAACCTATTGGAAACATTATTCTCTCTTGCTCCATCACCAGCAGACTAGACCTCCCTCTCCATATGAAGATGTTGCTCAGGAAAGTGGTGGGAGGGGGAGAGATGATCATGGCAATAGTGTAATGTAGGCTGAATCTGCACTGAAGAAATAATGCACTGTAACTCCCATGGCTCAGTGTTACGGAATCCTGAGATTTCTTGTTTGGTGGGGCACCAGAGCTCTCTGACAGAGAAAGCTAAATATCTCACAAAACTACAAACATAGCATTGAGCTATGGCAGTTAAAGTGGTGTTAAACTGTGTTAATTCAGAAGTGAAGATGCAACTGAAATAACACTTGTGAATATGGAACATTTACAGATGAATAAATAAAGGTAACTATAGAATGCCCCAGGGAACATGGCTAGTGGCCAGAGGATTCTTGGAGTTGTAGTTCTGTAAAGTAATTTTTCAAGCTCTAGGATTTCCACTTACAGTTCTGCTGCATTGCAGGAGAACACATATTATTTTATTTCACTTTACTTGAGCCATGTAGGAATTATCTATTTTCAGGCTTTGATGTAGAAGTAAAGTGATTCTTAAATATATTTAATGTACAAATATTCTTATCATACATTGAAAATAAGAAATATGAAACACAGTCCAGCACATATATCACACGAGCAGAGCATAAAGCTAAATATACTCTCCTTTCCCTACATGTTCAACCCACTCATCAAATGGCTGGGAACCCACCACCAACAATGGCCAGTTGTCTTCCTGCAGAATTCCTGGGCATCATCCTTTTGAAGCTCTGGGGGATGCCCAGGAAATCCAAGAGGATGCCCAGTCCTTGCAGCAGCTGTCGACAGGAATGCAGGGGGCTGATACTTCACTGGCATGAAATGATCATGGTGGTATTACTCTACATTAAAACAGGTAGCTGGTTGTGACAGATGGAGGTGCTGAATTCCTCCATCTGCCACATTCCCAATTCCTCCATCTGCCACAGGTGTAATTTCAATTATGCCTGCAGATATCTCCAGTTGATAACTGGACTCTTGATGGTCTCTCATTCAAAGGGTCACCATAGGTTAAGACTGACTCAATGGCAAACAACAACAAATGTAAGCAACAGGATTCTGGCCGTTATTTATTATTGACTCTCCTTATATTAGTCAAGAAATGGTATCACATTTACAGTCATAACCTTAAAACCAATGCAAAAAGCAAAACCACAGCAACACTTGATTGTATCAGGGAGAAAATTACCTAATCACTTTATAATGAAATGTCTGGTATTGAATATTTGCAGAGTGGATTCCTATGCAGCTTTGCAAACAATAAACCATATTTTTTTAGATGGATTAGGCTGCTTTGTATATAAGGGCTCATTCACACTACCAAAAAAATCGGTTCTGAAACCGATTCTATCACGTGAAGTTCATACTCACCCCGAATCTCACACAAGCGAATCCGAGGCTTGCACACCCGTTCCGTGGTAAATGGCCCCTAGCGCGGGTCTTTTGAAATCGGCGCAAATACCGTTTCTTTTTAAAAACCCCGGGTCCTGGGAATGAGAACTTTGGCCTCGATCACGATCGAGGCAAATTGAGGGAGGGATTTAGGTCAGAGGGTGGGCAAAGGGCAAGGCATTTCCTCCCCTCATCGGAGGGGAGGGGGAGGAGGAAAGAGCCCTGGGCAGAAGGGCTGCTGCTGGGCAAGGAGCAGGCAGGGCTCCTGGCGCCGGGAGGAAGGGGATGCTCTCCTCCTCCTCCTCCTCTTCCTCCTCCTCCTGCTCTCCTGCTGGCCCCTGCTCCCTCCGGGGCCATTTAAGGCCGCCTCTCTTGCTGGGGGACTTGGCCAACCCCAGGAGGGCACATTGCATGCCCACGGAGGCAGCCGCTTCCAGCCTGGAGCCTGGCACCCAGAGAGGGGCTCCCCTGAGAGCCAGCCTGGCAGCCAGGGGATGGCGGGAGGAGGAGGAGGAGGGTCGCTGGCCAGGCAGCAGCAGGCCTCCAGCAGCTGAAGCAGGGAGAGAGATTCCTCTCTCTCTCTCTCTCTCTCTCTCTCTCTCTGTGTGTGTCAGAGGGAAAAGGGGGGGTGGTCTACTTCCCGCTCCCGCAGCCTCCCCATTGCTCTTCTCCCTCATGATCCCAAGGCTGGAAGGGATACCCAAGGGACATCCAGTCCAACCCCCAATCAAAGCAACAACCCCCCCTTTTCAAGCAGCCTCTTTTGACCATTTATGCGCATTTTTGACCATTTATGCGCATTTTTGGGGGGGTGACATGTCTGTGTGCTTGCTTGTGCTTTATTTCCTCTTGCTCCTGGATTATTATTATTATTATTATTATTATTATTGTTGTTGTTGTTGTTGTTAATGTTACTGTTATATGCGGATGCTACGGTCAGAATGCCTGCACTGCATTTCCCCTTTATTCCCAATTGATTCCATGGGTTAGAGCATTTCCTCCCCTCATCGGAGGGGAGAGAGAGGAAGAAAGAGCCCAAAGGGTGGATGCTAAGGGTGACAGGTGGCAAAAGGAGGGGATGGGCTGCATAGGGCTGGGGGTGGGGGGGAGATGGAGAAAGTGATGGAGGAGGAGGAAGGAGGAAGAGGAAGAGGAGGATTGCCCAGGCTGGGGGATGTAGGGAAATGGATGCAGCAGAAGCATTTATGCGCATTTTTTTTACCATTTATGCACATTTTTTGGGGGGTGACATGTCTGTGTGCTTGCTTGTGCTTTATTTCCTCTTGCTCCTGGATTATTATTATTATTATTATTATTATTATTATTATTATTAATGTGCTGCATTTCTCATTTATTCCCAATTGATTCCATTAGGTCACTCTCTCTCAGCCTCAGTGGAAGGCAATGGCAAAGTGTAAGCAGGAGGAAAGGGGTCAGTTCAGCAGAGGGGGAAGCGATGTTGCAAAAGACCTCACTTACAATCAGTGTTACATTTTTAAACAATTTTTTGGAGCAAAGGGAAAGCTACAAATGTTGCTTTTAAAAGCATAAAAAATGCATGACAATTCCATCCTTTGCCTGGGACGGGGCAGATCTGACCCAAATGCCCACAGGTTTATAAAAAAATTAACCCTGTGCCTGGCTCTTTAAAAAAAGGGAGGAGAGGGAGGACACTTTCCAATGCCCTGCAAAACGTCACCATGACAATCGCTTGATTGACAGAGGCCACCTCGCCGGCAGACACAGAATGCATTCGATTTCAAATTTGTAGTGGGCACTTGCTAACGGAGCGATTCGGGGGAGGGGCATCCGGATCATCCCAGTTCCCTCCACGTCTTTTAGGCCAGTATGAATGGGGCCTAAGAACACAACACATAGCTCTTTGAAAAATATTCTCAGTGTCCTTAACCCAAATCAGTATATTGAATGGATTTTTTAAAAATGGAATTAATTATTTTGACAGCAACTGCATCTTCTCCAAAGTAAGTGTGATGTTCATCCCCGAACTGTGATCTTTATGCTCTCATGTGGCTAAAATGCAGCATTGCAGCTTATTCATTTGGGAGACAATTACTCACAAAGTTAGGAGAATCTGAATACATTTGCAACAGGCCTTACAGTATCTTTTTTGTTTCTTTTATTTTTTGGTAGTCATCTAGTAATTTAAATATCAAAAGTGAAAATACAAAATATGGTAAGGGAAATAATATAGAAAAGATGTTACAATGCTTGGGATGCAATTAGGAAATGTTAAAAATCAACATTCTGTAACAGTCAGTCGGCCTGGATTTCAGACATAAAGAAGTATTGGGAAGTTTTTTTTAATATCCTGAGTAAGAAACATGTTAGTTGAATCAAAAGTTTGCGTGTGGGATTTCCTCAGGTTTACCTGGATACTTTTTGAAAGAAACCAAAGTATGTGTTTGTGGGAGGGGTCTGGGCATAGGTGTGTTTCCCTTGGTGTCCATGTGCAAACAACCACACATGGAGAAGATAATGCAGCAGAATAAACTTTACTTTCAATATAGCACAACAGAAATAACTCTTCAACAGAAACTCCTTAATGTCAGGATAACAAACAAATGATACTCTTTACACTCTGCAGGCCTTCTATTCTTCTTGGACCCTTTCCCTTGGCTGAAACACTCTCCTGTTTCACTTTTCAGAGAACTCTAGGTCTGTTTTTTCCTTTTCTTCAGGACAAGGACCGTGTTATTATTAACCTTTATTTATGAAGCACTGTAAATTTACACAGCACTGTACATGCAATCTTTTTAGTTAGACGGTTCCCTGCCCTCGGGCTTACAGTCTAAAAAGACATGACACAGAAGGAGAAGGGAGCGGTGGAGGGAAAGGGTAAGAGGTCCAGTAGTTCCTCTCTACTTCCAAGGCCTGGACCAAGGCAGATGGACTGGAAGGAGGTTTCATAATTGATGGTTAATCATTTTCCAGGGAAAATACATACTCTCAAGTAGGATAATGCATATACAGTACATAGCAATACAGGAAATGGTTTGATAAACAGGCACCAAAAGAACATCAAATAGTAAGCGACAATTATGCAATGCCTGGGAAGGCTTCACTGAACAGGACGGTTCCCATCTTTCTCCTTTTGCATCCACCAGACCCCTTTAGCCCTCCTCTTGCAGGACATCTTTGGTCAGTGTTAGGCCTATATCCTAACTCCCCTTCCCACAAAACTCCCCTTTCTCACAAAAACCAACATCCACATTCATGTCATCTCTCCCCAGCACCGGTCCATAGAAATATACTTCCCTGATTCTAAATCCTCCTCAGAATCCAAATTGTGGGTCTTCTGTCTCTTTGCCATATTGGTAAATTCTGCTATGTACTATTTTACGAAAAGCAAATTCACCTCAGATAAATGTAAAATTCTTTAAAGGGGGGAGAACAATCTACTAACTTGATTGAATTTCCCAGTTTGTTCTAGTTGCTAACAATACTTTACAATGCTGTAGCATAACATACACCATAGCATAACATAAGAAAATACTATGAAGAAATATCCCACTCCACCCTACATGATCATGATGATGATGATGCCTATGAACTCTGAAGAATGGGGTACATTTGATTATTATTTCCCCAGACACTAGAGTGAGAAGAAAGTCATTGTGAGACTCCCCCTTCTGCAAACTGAGAGTTTATCCTGCCCTGAAAATTACCTTTGAATGCAGAGTACAACATGCCTTTTTATGTTTCCCTGATTTCCAGTTGTTCCTAATTTTGATTTATGATTGGGCTTAATTTTGTCCTTTATCTTTATTGTTAACTTTCATTTCTTTCTTGCCACTCTCCCCACCCCCTACCATATCATCATTGTAAGACCTTGAAATGTAGGTAAATCTGTCAACATTTCTTCATTTTGGTATCAGCAGGTTTGCAAGAATCATTTTGCCTCCATTTTGTAACTTCTTAAGAGTAGCTTGTATTTTCCATAAAGATTCTTTGTTTTTTTGTGGGTTTTTCGGGCTATGTGGCCATGTTCTAGAGAGTTTCTTCCTGACATTTCGCCAGCATCTGTGGCTGGTATCTTCAGAGAATGCTTTGCCTGGAAAAAATTGGGTGTATATATACTGTGTGAGCCTGAGAATGCAGGAGTGATTTGCATGTATATTGTTCTTTGGTTCTTTACATTCTTTGGTTTGTTCATTAAATTAATCTATTAAAGTCTCAGATTTATGATGTGGCATGGTTTCTTGGAAAGTATATAAAGAGAATTTACAAGATCCCTTGTTCTAAGGACAGTACATTACCCAAGAACATGTTGCAGGCCAACACATCTATTGCATACAAATTCCTGTCACAGTTCCTAATAAATAACAGCAGCATATTTAGGTTTGTAAATCTTTCATCAGGATAAAAACTACTCACCTTAGAGATATTTCTCCTTCCATTTTGGAAAGGTTCTTTTATGGAGTACTGTACAGTTCTCAGGAACTGCCTACTTAGTATGACCATGCTAGCTTTGGAATTTGTAATCCAAAAAATCCATCTGTCTCCAATTTATTGGGTGGGGGGGACCCAGGGGAAAAGCAAGCAGAGGACTGGATCTTGCCCATCAGCAGTGATTGCCTGGACAGCAGACTGAAAAGACAGCATATAGGTTACTTGGTCACAGTCTTCCTACTATGGAAATACATATTTGCATTTCTAATAAAATTTCTCTAATTGTCTCCAAGTTGTGTGTGGTACATTAGCATATGCAAATTTCACAAAAATACATGTCCTCCTTTGTCCTTGCATTGGTGGTGCACTGCCTCTTCTTTGGCGATGCCTATATGTCCACCCTAATTAGAAGAGAAGGCTCAGAGGAGAATGTGGGTTATAACTGGCACCACAGAGAGATTTATCCCACTCTTTTCATCTAGCCATGCCCCAGGCATTCCCAAATTGCTGCAAGGCCTCCAATCCACAGATTCATCTCTTATGCAGAGAGTGGCAGAGTTAGGCAAGATGTCAGGTCAGCACTAATTTTGTTTAATCTTTACTCCTGAGTGCATAAGAACTCCAAAATATGCATGTTAAAATCCATCTGGCAAGTGTATTGGCCTGTATTAGCAGCCTGTATTCAACAGCATGGTCCATTAATCCTCATTTGAAAATGTTTGTTTACAAATCTTCATCTTTGTTAATTATTATTCTGTTGAGAGCCTCCAAGTGCCTTTTATGACTTTTTGTATCAGATATTTATTTAAATGGTACAACTGATTCATCTTTACCACATTTCCTACAGTACTAATAGAATACATTTCACTGAATGACCACCAGTGCCGGACTCAATTGAATAATTCTTACAAGTAGGCTTGGAAATTTATCAGATTGTCCTGACCAAAAGTCTTTGGTATATATCTTCAGTTTTTGGACTGAGATTACAACATGATATTGTCACAGTGAGAGTGAGCATACCTGAGATCAGAATTCTCAGGTTCTACCAAACCAGCCTGTGTTTTTCACTGTTGCTCTTTTTGCCAGGAATCAAAACCAATCCAGCAAGGCAGACTTCCACTATTCATTTTTTACATTCATGCCACCTAAGCCCAGAATCCCAGACATACACCAAGCAAACAAGCCATCAGCCAAAGCAAAACCTACTGCTCTTAGTCAAATGAATAAAACAAGTAGCATGTGGTCAAGGGGCAAGTAATGGAGTCAACATCAAGGCAAGGTCTACAGTAAATACAGTCAACAGCCAAATGAGGCAATGGATTTATATACACAAAGTGGGAGAAAGGAAAAGCTGTTTACAAACTGAAAACATGTTTACATGGGACATTTACAGCAGCTTTCCTCTGCTCGCACATTGCCCTGCCCAGATGGCACAGGACCCAAGGCCTAATTTGACTGCAGACTGCCTTGATATGTAGGCAGTCCCACAATCCCAGGCCATCTCTGCTTTAAAGCAAATTTAAAACATCTTCCGAGAAATGTTGGAACATTCCAAAGCAATGCCAGGCAGCTGTTTACATAGTGTCCTGCTCTGCTGCCTATGGATGCTGCCGATTGCCAGCACAAGCCACTCCTCTGAGGGCAAAATGAAGTGCCCACATAATTGACACTGGACACCTTGTTTCTGGACTCAGAGGGAGCAACTCATGCCAGCAGCAGGGGTGAGTTGCATAGTAGGATGCTGTGTAGACAGTCCCCCAGCCTCGTTCCAGAATATATAGGTAATGGGGGGTATTTGGGGCAGTTTCAGGGACAGAATATTCCAGGGGCAGCTTGGAGTATTCTGGCCAGTGTAGGCCCGCCCTGAGGTACTCTGGAAAATATACAGTATATACTCATGTATTGGTCTAGAATTTTTAGTCAAAAAATCAACCCAAAAAAATCTAGGTTGACTTATCTACAGATCAATGTAAGTACTGTATGTTAACGCTTATTTAAAAAGGAACTAGCCTCTTTGCTAATTAGAGAAACAAAAGCCAAGATCTATTCCAGGAAAACTTAAAAAAAAACCAGAACATTGACCCACTTTACACTTTCTGCTATGGTGCCTCTTCTGGCCTTTTTAAATTCCTGGGCTGGAAACTAGTGGTGATGGCAGCAGTTCTTTGGCTCTTCCCCTCAAAGGAGCACTAAGAGAGTAGAAGGGGTTGGTGTTTCTTTTAGGTTCTTCCAGGATGGACTAAGCTTTCACCATTCACCACTTTAGTCAGAGAAGGGGATGGTTCCTTTTTTGTTATAAGAGACAATACTGTATCTTAACTTTTCCTTTACATCCATTTGGATTAGCAACATCTTGGTCTAGGTCCCTCCCGTACACATCACACAGGCACCATTTACTGTAGTTCCATTGTTAAGGTGAACACAAACACCTTAAACTATGCTAGAATTTTGTAGGTTCTTTGGCATTGTTTTCCTTTGCTTTGTCCTTTACATACTTTGTTACATGCCCCTAACTTTTACCCTTGATTTATCTACAGGTCATATCAAAATCCATAAATTTGGCTCCTAAACCTGCCCTTATACATGAGGTCAACTTATAATTGAGTGTATATGGTACTACAAAATAAAACAACAAAGCTATAGCTATCTAGCTAAACATAATTTAAAAAATGCCTGTTTTATAATCAAGTAGGCCTCCAGAACTATTCATAACAAGATTTTTTTCTCGAAATGTAGCAACCTGATGGTTTCACAATAAATCAAATGATCCCTCAGACAATCACACTTCCAAATTACAGTGGTACCTCGGGATACGAAATACCCAGGTTACGAAATTTTCGGGATACGAAAAAATCCCATAGGGAATTATTGTTCCGGGTTACGAATGTTTTTTCGGGTTACGAAAAAACTTTTGGTGCTTTTCGGCGCTATTTTACACGGAATCGCGGCTTTTCCCCATTAGCGCCTATGGCAATTCGGCTTACGAAGGCTTTTCGGGTTACGAAAGCGGCCGCGGAACGAATTACTTTCGTAACCCAAGGCACCACTGTATTTAGGATTTAAAAGTTAATACCAGTGCCTTGAATTAGATCCAGTACTATAGTGTACCTCCTCTCACGCTCTTTCCTAAACCTCTTTTGTTTAGAATTAAATCATCTAAGCAAAAACACAGCAAAGGCATTCTCTTTTCTCTATTTTTTTTTTTTTTTTGACAGCAGTATAAATTGTAGAAATAGAGAGGAGAAACTACTGTGGAAGAATGAGGCAGAACAGCATTGGTTGCTGACTAATAGATGACAGGATAGTAGTAGCTACATCTAAAAGAAGTGTTTAATTGTTACTTTGTGCTACTGTAAAACCACTTCCCTATTCATCAACAAATTTGATTTCTTTACCCTGGTGGCACATTCTCAGTTCGATCATCACCATTTCAAAGATGCATCTGATTTGTAACAATGGCAACTGGGATGTTTTTTAAAAGGCTACTTCATGAAACTAAGCATGTAACCTTTGGAAACTCTGACAAATCCATTAACGGTGAATGACTGTACAGAGCTAGTGAGGAATTTTGAAAGAGACTAGTTATAGTCCATTGGGGGACATTTCTATTTTGTGCCTTCGGGGGTGTGAGTGAGGTAGGGTTGTCAGGCTGAGTACAGGACAGGGCTCCCATTACTTTAACATTTAATTGATCTTTGCACAGGAAGCCTTACTGCCCATAACAACAAAAAAGTGAGAACAGAGCTGGAAAGTAGGAACTTTCTTCGTGCCTTACTGCATGATGTGATAGTGCTTCAGTTTTCTTCCCTCTGGAGTTGGTCATAAAACTGTGTGTTTTGTTGAACAGATTTTTCCAGCTAGACAAAAGAGGCACTTTTAAAAAACTGTCTGCCATGGGAAGAGAAATGTAATGCTACAAAGTCATGCAGTAAGGCACAGAGAAAGCCTCTACTCTCCATCTCTATTTTCACCTTCTTTGCTCATGCAATAAGGCTCTGTAAAATTTTGACAGGAGAAACCACGACACCTCTCTTCCCCCATCCTGGAAAACCTACCTTTTAGCTGATGCAACACAGAGACACACAAACACGGATATTTATTTATCAGTGGAAGGTGAAGGGACAGCAGAGAAACATCCTGTTCCTTTCCTTTAATGACATCATTCTATAGGCCTTTCTGAAACCCCTCCAAAAGTTGCAGAGAATGCCCTTTGCTGTGTCCAGAAAAGGAGTGGAATGCTCAGCTGTGTAGCTATGATTTGGGGCAAAGTAAAGATATTTGCCCTCCAAATAAGAATTCTGCTTCCTAAAGCAAATTTTCCTTCATTCCCCAAATTTACAGCATTGCAGAGTGATACAATGAAAAGCATCCACACTTAGAACTCTGCTATAGGCTGTGCTTGCATTTCCTCAGGAACTTTGCCTATCCCCTTTCTTTGGATAACTACACTGGATTTCTATATACTCAACTGAAAATTTAAGTTAATGTAAGTACTGAGTACTGAGACAAAATTTGATTTATGGTGGAGTAGAATCAGCCAAGGAAGCCATGGTCCTGAGTTTGCAAGACATGAAGAAGTGCGTTAGAGGTCTTTGATTCATAGGGTCACCATAAGTGGTAAGACAAACCAAAAGGTTAATGGATTGACTAAATATTAAAATGCTATCCACCCTGTCCCATACTCAACTTGGCAACCCCAGGTGGGGTTGCCTTGTTTGTTGTTTTGTAGACGTAATCCCCCAGCGGTGGTGTCGGCACCATGAAAGCAAGGTTAAGTCTATTTTTTTCCCCAGCTATCATTTTTCACATCACTCTAGAGATACAAAATAGTGTAAAGAGTAGCCATTCCTTGTAGGACATTTCCCTTAGCAGAGAGTAGTTGTTTACTAGTGTAGAAAATAGTCTCATGGTGCCATTGACAACAGCAGCCTTACTTCAGGATTTATGTCCATTTCCTATGGGGGGAAGGTTTCAAAATACCTATAAAAACTTTAAAATAATGTAGAATTTTTAGGATACAGACATTGTTTTAGTTTCATTTTTTAGTTTAAAAATGGAGGGTTGCCAGCTGCTTATGTGACTACTGTATGTATTTTTTGTTTTGGGGTGTTTGGTTGATCTCTGGCTCTTTATCCACAAACACTCCTGAGTCATTTTGGTACCCTGTGATGCACTGGAATTCTAATGGGGTCAGAAAATATCCCATAAGTCATTCAAGAAAAGTTTTTTTAAAAAAACTCTGTATGGATTAGAATTAATTCCTCCTTAAATTCTCTGTAATGCCTTTAAGGGTCAGTATCTTCTATTCACTACTGAGCTGTTCATACCATGCTGTTTAGTAAAGAAGAAGGAACTGCACATTTGCAGTTCATTTTCTTTCCTTGTTTGGTAACAGGAAAAATTCAGTACACCTTTAAATCATGGTGCTGTGCTTTGCTTTTATTCCAAAGACAGAAAGCCTCCCACATCATGCTTTTTCCTATAAAGGGCAGCAGAGCTGCCCAAGCAATTTGCTATAAAAATGGTCCTAAAAAGACATAGCATCTATTTTTGTGTACCTGTGAGGTTCTCCTCTAACCCCACTCAAGTCTGAAGGTGCTTCCTTTTGGAGGAAGATAGTAATTACAATGTGAGATGGGATGTCTGGAATGCCAACAAGAAAATAAGCTGCCTGAATATGGACATAGTCTCAGCAAAAATTCTCCAAGAATTTTGTCACCAAGCCAGATGTGATCAGCCAGGCCTATGCTGACTCACAGTCACAGCTCTGCAGTATCATTAAAATCTATAATCTCTAGCTAAACCAATGAACTAAACACACGATGGATTTTATTTTGTTTTGCTAAAAGGAGCAATGAACTCTAGTCACACTATAATCGTAACTGAAGTCAGTGATTACAGCAGCTTTCTGACATTTGCAAAGCCTCCAACTGTCCTGATTTAGCAGGACACCCCTGATTAAACTCCTGTCATCCCACTTATTCAGCTGTTTAAAGGGTCTCAGTTTCTCTTTCCTTCTCCCACTTTTCCCCTTTGCCTTGAGATTATTTCAGATTATTGTTTCAAACCAAGATCAAAGTGCAGAACTAATCTGCACTCAGTTAACTCAACAAGAGGAGAAGAGAGGAGGACACAGAATATTACCTTCCTTGTAGACTCAGGCAAAAGCAAACTGTGGTAGGCTCTCCAAGATAGTCTAGTCTTCCTCAGTAAAGGAAATATGAAATAAAACTACTAAATCTGTGTTGTGGTTTGAGTGTTGGACTATGATTCTGGAGACTAGGGTTCAGTTCTCAGCTCGGCCATGAAACCCACTGGGTAACCTGGGGCAAATTACATGCCCCCAGCCTTATGGGAAAGCAATGGCAAGCTTTCTCTGAACAAGTCTTGCCAAGAAAACCCCAGCATAGGTTTGCTTAGTGTCACCATAAATCAGAAATGTCTTGAAAGTGCACAACAACTACTGCAGGACTGCATGTAATTAGAATCCTGCTTAAACTATGTTAGTTCCCTCTTATGAATTTCTCAAAAATACATTTCTTACTTGTGGGGAATGCTATATATTTATTTGCTAAAAATAATGAAAGGTCTTTCTTTCTTTCTTTCTTTCTTTCTTTCTTTCTTTCTTTGGTGAGCCCTGGGTATGCTATGGTGGTGGTGATGAGGAATGTAATTTCTGATATGAGCCTGCCCAGATTTTAAGCTCTTGGGGGAAGGCTTTCTCTCAGTCCCATTACCATCACAAGCACATTCAGTGAGGACATGAGAGAGACCTTCCTCAGTTCTTGCTCCCAGGCTGTGGAATGTCCTTACTCATGAGAGTAGAATTGTTGCTCCACTGCAGAAAGAATACAATTTGACATTGCTTTAACTGCCATGGCTCCATTCTATGGAATCCTGGGATTTGTAGTTTGCTGTGGCACCAATTCTTTGTGATAGGGAAGGCTAAATATATCACAAAACTACAAATCCCAGGATTCCATAGCACTGAGCCATGACAATTAAAGCAGTGTCAAATTGTATTAAATCTGCAGTGTAGATGAAACCTATGTAAGCCCCTGCTGTGCTCTCTTTCTGCCAGCAAGCAAAGTCCTTTTTGTTGACTCTAATCTTTGGGGCTGTACATACAGCCCCTAAGGGGTGGTGGGATGTCACCCCTTTCCTAGCTGGATTGGGGCTGTGGCAACCTCATGCCATGGCCCCAATTTGGCCTTTTGAGGGTGCAGAAAGGAGTCACCAAAAACGGGTCCTTTTCGTGCCCTTGAATGGGCACCATAGCCACGTTGTCGCAGCTATATGGCACTCCTTTGGTGCTGAGTCGTATGGTACTCCGTGTGGAGTGGTGCACAGTGTAAGGACGCCATGGGGAGGAGGAGTCAGGGGTGCGTTGTGAGGATGTTTTGCCCTGACTCTGGCCCCATGTTGGCCTTTCCTGCCTGTCTGCATAGCCCCCTTGATTGTTAACTGGCCATTGTAGAAGATCTTTTAAGTGAGATGTACTTTATTTTTTAGTCTTCCTTATTATGTGTTGTTGTTGCTGTGTACCTTCAAATCATTTCTGACTTATGACAACCTAAGGAGAACCTATCTCCTGGGTGTTTTCCTAGTACTTGTAGGCACTATCATGATGACAATCTGTATGTCAAAATTTACACACACACACACAGGTCCCATGCTACACAAAGTGAATACATACATTTTTCTACTTCTGGTAAATTTGGAGGTGAAGATTTTGTTGCTTTGCTCATGTTCTAGATCTATAATCACCATTTTCCTTAACATTACCAGTAACATTTTGGGACCAATTGCAATGTTACCCATAATTAAATTTGATCTTCCCAGGCAGACATTTGTGAGCCCTCCCCATTAGGTAGAGTAATTTGTCATTTGAAAAAGGACATTAAATATGTGATAAGCAGGTCTGCCAGGTCAGGATCATTATAGGCACTTAGGTTTATGGGCCCAAACCTGAGACCTAGCAATGGCCCCTGGTGATGTCATATGTTACTGTTGTGTGACCTCGGATTGTTTCCGATTTATGGCAACCCTAAGGCAAAGCTATCACAGGGTTTTCTGAAGGCTGAGAGTGTGGGACTTGGCCTAGTTCACCCAGTGGGTTTTCATGGCTGAGCAGGAATTCAAACCCTAGTCTCCAGAGTCCAGCACTCATACCACTCGTTGTGATGCCATTAAGTGTCATGAATTAAGTACCAACCTTGGTTGCTCACAGAATGTTACTCAAACACAGAAACACAGAGAAGGTATATTTCCTGTTCAGATGCAGAGAAGAGTGAAGGGTGTGATCTGGTGAGTGAGAAGGAAGGAGGAAGCTAATTAAGTACCACAGAGGCACAGAGACACACCATCTTTGTGAGTTGTAGCAACAAATCAGTAAGTCATACAAAATTGTAGCAAGCTACACTTATGCTGTAGGTTTGCACCCAATTTTTTCCTCTTATCTGAAGCTTTAAAAGGCTCATCAAAGATCCATCACTCATGTATCACACACAAGTACTTTGTACTTGTTAGCTATGCTCATTGCCCTTCTAGCTGTCAGTGCAATAAAAAACTACTGCTTTTTTTAAATACATGTTTTGAAAACAGAACAAAATAAGAGAGAGGGAATAATTGTTGCTTTAAAGTGGCCAAAGTGAAATGCTATATTTCAAGGATTGTTTCACGAAGAGAAGGTTGGGATAAGTGGGTTGTTGTTTTTTCCCCTTATTCTTTTCTGTCCTTGGCAAACACTGGTTTCATTTGTTTGCCATATTTCATGTCTATTCTCAAGGCTGTTTCCAGCACGAGTGCATTCCTATGTGACTCAAATTACCTATTATTATATTATCTCTTGATTTTAGTCTATTAATTCACAAGATCCATCCAATTTGGCTGGAAAGCCTTTTGCTTCTTTTGGTCACCCTCCTCTGCCTGCTGCTTACCTCCATCCCAATGTGATCTATGCTTTATAGGATACCTAGTCTACAAGTTTTGTATCATCTGTGAACACATTATGTTTCCTCAGCAATAATAGCTTTGCACGGTGTGGGGGGGAGCAATATACAATGATTTGAATCTCTTAGAAAATCAAATGAGAACACTAAACAATTAACAAATGAGTTTTTCCCAAGCCTACCCGTCAGGTCATTGGAATTCTTGTATAATTTTTAAATATAAACAGATACCGCTGGCCTCAGCACCTCATTTTGAAACACACAGACAGACAGACAGACACATCTATCCATCCCTCCAATACTTTTTAAAATTGCCCCTTCATCCACAAAAGCGCTCAGAGCAGCTTACAACTGCAGAAATATGGCTGTCCTTGGCCTGCAGGCTTAAAATCTAAAAGAAAATAGTACAAAGAGAACAGTCTCTCCACTCTCCAACCCAGAAGGAAAGTTCACAGACAGATTTTTGGATGGCAGAGAAAATTGTTCTTGTCAATTCAGTACACCCTAATTTGTCTGGATGTATTTAATTGAATGCAAGATTAGGAAGAGCAACTTTAGTGATAGGAAGCAAGGAGAATGACTGAGCAGAGACTTGAAAGAATCTGACTTGCACCATTTAGGAAGAAAAAAAAAGAAGGAATGTGACTGAATTACATAAATGCCTGAGCAGAGGAGAGTTTAACATAGTAGAGTAGCAACGGATATTTAGGCTGAGCATGAAGGAAGTAGAGTGAGCATACAGTATAGTGCATTTGGTAAACTTTTGTTCAAAGCTTCTAACATGACTTTAGTGCTTAAACTCTAACTGGAAGAAAGGTGTCAGCTCAGGCATATTGATGGCAATGTACTTTGCTTAAATACCCTAAAGGCACCAGATCCAGTCTGACCTTGGAAGCTAAGCAGGGTTGGCTCTGGTTAGTGCTTGGATGGGAGATCGCCAATTAATACCTGACTGTTAAAACCACCTCTAAGCATTCCTTACCTAAGGAAACACTGTGGAATTCTTGGGGCCATCAAAAGTCGACACATACACACGTCAATATGAATCGTTTTTGATAGGCATGTGTGGGTTCTGTGGAACCAAGTATAACTGAACATTGAAAACACAATCATAATTTAAGTCTTCAAAATACAGTGGGACTTTGATATCCCTGGGGAATCTGTTCCAGACTAGCCCCACATGGATACCAAAATTCACAGATGCTCGAATTCTGTTGTCCCCAATGGCAGCACATGCACATGCCACCTTTAGGCACAACGAGACTTCATGAGGTAGGCACCAGAGGACTTGATGAGGTGACAAAGCCCTTCTCCTCCTAGGAGTCACCCTCTTCTTCCCTTGGGAGCCAGGGTAGTGCCTGCTCCAGGGCTCCCAGCTCCATTGCCACCCCCTCAGGTGGCCGAGGGTGCTTCCACCAGGCCGGGGTGCAGCTGACTGAAAGCAGGGAGTCCCCGTCCTAGAAAACAAAGTCCTACTCAGTGATATTGCAGCTGCCACCATCACTGCTGCCACCTTCCTTTTCCTCTTTCTCTTCCTTCTTTTCCTAGTAGTTGTCGTCATCGTTGTCATCCTCTTCTTCCTCCTCCTCCTCCTTGCAATAGCTCCCACCACATGAGAAGAGAAGTTGCTGCTGGATCAGGCAGCTGCCTACGGGGCTGTGAGAGGCCACACTGCCACTGGCAAAAGCTGCTCTTCTCTGCCAAGGCTTTCAAATATACTCTCATACTGAAACAAGCAATAACTACTGAAATTCCCTTTTCTGCACAATCATTAAAGGTCCTGTCCTATTTTTCACTTAGCAACCCTAATTGCACATTTCAAATACAGAAGTAGCTACCTTATATTGTGCCAAGCTGATTATCTGTTTCAGAGCCTGGAAAATGACTTTTTAAAAATGATTCATTCCAGTTTCTTGTCATAATGTACATTTCTCTGACAGCTAGGCCTTACTAGTGCAGAATTCTAAAAACCTCTCCAAACTACAAATCACAGGAGTATATGTGATAACGCCATGATAGTTTAAGTGGCATCAAATTCCTATCACTGTGTAGTATAAATACACACAAAAGAATCCACAGCCAGCATAGTCACTGTCTATGAGAACTGTGTGAGTCTGGGAGATGCCATTCAAACAGTAATGTTTCCAACCTCTCATTCTAAATCATATGAATTGGGGTTTTTTTCCAAAATATCTGGAGTATGTTTTTAAAAATATGCCTTACTTTTGGTATAATTTCACATCTCCCAGTGGAGACTTTGCAAGTTCTAGCACTCTTGATCTATTAGCATTTAAGGAAGAATTATTTAGAACACTCTAGGTTAACTCCCTCAGCCCTTTTCTTTAAAATAGTGACTTCTAAGTCTCTCATTACCGGCTCACAGGAACATTTTGCTGTAAGGAAGTCACTGAGAAGCTTTAGATTATAATGTGGAGAACTATAAAGGTCGTATAAGACAGGAAGTGCTGCCAGATTGCTGTAATTTGAGCAGAGATAAATGTACATAGTGCTGCATTTATTTAAGTAGGTAGGATTGCTCTGGGGGTAGATATACATGTTTTCAATGTAAGTAAACTCATATTTTGTTTAGTTTATAAGCTACTGATGGGGAAATTTGAATTTATTTTGGATGCACAGAGATGAGGGCAATGAGGCCATTGCACACGTTATTGTTCTATAAACTGAGAGGAATAATAATAGCCAAGCTGCCATCGTGTTATTTAAACAATTGCTAATGGTATGAATGACCCATACATACACACACACACACACACACACACACAATTTGGATTGGATCATGGGAGGGGGGAGAGATATACAGTAGCCCCTTACTTTGCTGAAGTGCATTATCACTTCAAAATCATGCTATTCAGGCATTCAAAATAATAATAATAATAATAATAATAATTATTATTATTATTATTATTATTATTAATATCTTCCCACCTCTCCCGGGTGGATCGAAATAGGATTGCAGCATAATATAAAATATAATATAGTTAAAATGCAAATAATACAAACAGGTTCATAAAATGAAAAAATAGCAATTAACATAGCAATAAAACCAGGATTTCACAAGCAACGGTGGGGCAGAATACTCTCATCCTGTACAGGGAAGTGCATCTATGTTTCACATGAGATCAGGTGGGTATGCTCTCCAGAAGAGCTCCGTCTTAACTGCCCCCCTGATAGTTTCTAGGGAGGTGGTAAGATGGATCTCCTCCGGGAAACCATTCCACAATCTTGGGGCAGCTATGCTAAATGCTCTTTGGGAAGTCAAAGTGAATTTAGTTATTAGCTCTAGCAAATTCTTCCCTCTTGTTCTAAGAGTGCGGGGTGGATTATATAGGGAGATGCGTTCCCGTAAGTAACTCAGGCCCAGGCCATGTAGGGCTTTAAAGGTAATAACGAACACCTTGTATTGCACCTGGAAGCAAATTGGGAGCCAGTGAAGATCTTTCAGAAGTGGTGTTATATGATCAAACCTTGAGGATCCAGTGACCAATCTGGCTGCCATGTTCTGCACTAGCTGAAGCTTCCGAACTTGATACAAGGGTAGCCCCATGTAGAGCGCATTGCAGCAATCAAGACGAGAGATTACCAGAGCATGTGCCACAGTTTCAAGGGCCTTTCAGTCGAGGTAGGGACGCAGTTGGCGTATCAACCGAAGTTGGCACTAAGCACTTTTGGCCATTGGATCCACTTGAGATGACAACTGTAGAGACAGATCCAGAAGTACTCCCAAACTGCAAACTTCATCTTTCAGGGTCAGTGAGACCCCGTCCAGGACAGGCTGGCAAATTTCCTTCCCCAGACCTGAGGATCCTATAGCAAGTACCTCTGTTTTCTCTGGATTAAATCTGAATTTGTTTTCCCTCATGCAGCCCATTATCAACTCAAGGCAGGGGTTCAGAGGAGAGCTGCCATCCTTAGTCACTGTAGCAGTCAGAGACATAGAGAAACATATTTGGGTGTTATCAGCGTACTGATAACACTGCGTACCATGTCTCTGTATGATCTCAGAGGTTTCATATAAGTGTTAAACAGCATAGGGGCAGAATGGCACCTTGAGGGACGCCAGATGTCGGCTGTCTCCTGGAGGAGCAACTGTCCCCCAGCCTTACCATCTGGAATCTACCCGAGAGGTAGGAATGGAGCCACTGGAGTGCAGTGCCCCCAATACCCAACTCCCTCAGGTGTTCCAGATGGTATTGAATGCTACTGAGATGTCCAACAGCACCAACAGGATCACACTTCCCCTGTCGATGCCCAGACAGAGATCATTGACTAAGGTGACCATGGCTGTCTCAACTTCGTATCCTGCCCTGAAGCCAGTTTGAAATGGGTCCAGATAATCGGTTTCATCCAAGACTGCTTGGATTTGGAAGGCAACTGCCCTCATACAAAAATGGTAATAGGGAGACCGGTCTATAATTGTTTTTCACCAGGGGGTCCAGGGAGGGTTTTTTAAGAGTGGTTTAACCACCACTAATTTTAATTTTGATGGAAATTTACCCTCCCTGAAGGATGCATTGATTATAGATTTTAATAATGCAATCACAGCATCCCCACCCTGGGCGGTCAGCCAAGATGGGCAAGGATCGAGGGGGCCTTCCTTACGCTTCCAAGGAGCTTGTCCACTTCATCGTGGACGTATTTACAAACTCAAAATGATCCAGTTTAACATAGTCCATGGAGTCTCTGGATCTCTCTCTTATTGTTTCTATTATAATGCTGGCATCAAGATCAGCTCTTATCCAAGAGATTTTATCTGCAAAAAATCATTGAAGGTATCACAGCAGGCTTTAGTTGGTTTTAATAGAGGGTTCAGGGTGAGAGGCAGTTGAGTTAGCTCTTTGACCATCCTGAACAGCTCTGCTGGATCAAAATCTGCAGACACAATACGTGCCGCATAGAAGGAGTTCTTTGCAGCACCTATTGCCACTCCAGAAGACTTCAATAGGTTCTCATGGAGTGTCTTGTCAGATAAACGCTGACGTTTCCTCCAGCGGTGCTCTAGTCGTTACATGGCCTGCTTCATCTGTCAAAGTTCTTCCGTATACAAAGGTTTTTTATTTGAAGTGGGCTGGAAAGGATGCTTGGGAGCAATACTGTCTATAACCCTGGTAAGATCGCTGTTCCAAGTATCGACCAGGGCATCAACAGAATCGCCATCAGTCCCAACCATAAAACCCTCTAGAGCTTCTTGGAACCTTTTGGGTTCCATCAGCTTTCGAGTGCGGACCATTTTAATGGGTTCTCCACCCCTGAGGGATGTTGAGGGATGTGAACAAAGGAAACAACAATGTGATCAAGGGAGACTACTATGTGTCACCATCATTACTTGGACTACATGAGCAATGAGGGTTCTAAAGAAGAGAGCCTTTTCTGTCTGTGATGCATCAGGTATGCATGTGAGCCAGAGCTAGAGGTGGAAAGAATACAGTGCACCCTTGTTTTAGAGGGGATCCGTTCCGGACCCCCCCCCCCCACATAAAGCAAATACCATGTATGCTTGAGCCCCATTGAAAATAATGGGGCTCGTGCATGAGGTGTGGTGCAGTGTGGCGTGTGCACCATGGGCATGCACACCATTCTAGTTCTGTCATAGAAAAGGCGCCCACGTATGACACAGGGACACTGTATTAAAAATATATATGATAAATGGACAAAAATACTTTTCTCAAGTGTTCGGAAACCCTAGACAAGGAGAAACCTAGACTTCAGATAAGACTATATTATTTTAGAATACAGTCAGTCCTCTGCAACTGCAGGCTTGCAATCTGCAGATGGCCCTACCCTGTTTCCCCCAGTGATGGTGGGACTCCAGAACAGAACCCCCATGGATAGGGATTACTGTACATTATAATATTATTTTCTGCATAGAAAAAATGATATTTAAATACCATATGTGAATTTTGTGGAGAATAAGGTGCTCGACAGACGGGCAGCTAAATGCCGCCCTTGTTTGCCCCGGATTGTTACCAGGGCAAACAGCAACAGCACACACAACAACAATCTACTTCTTCTCAGAAGCAAAAAGAAGCTTCCTGGAAGGGGTGCCACTGTGGCGCTCACACGTCATTTGATTGATTGATTGAAATTTTATTTATATACCGCCGTTCCTATGATCACGGCAGTTTACAAAACAAAATGAAAATACGATACAGTAAAGAGGCCGAAAGATGACAGTTAGGGAGGGAGGAGCCTCTGTCTTCAGGCTAGCCCCTGATGGTACTGGGCCAGCCTTCTCTCTCCCTCAGAGGCCGAACGATGACAGTTAGGGAGGGAGGAGCCTCTGTCTTCAGGCTAGCCGCTGATGGCACTGGGCCAGCCTTCTCTCTCCCTCAGAGGACGACGTCCCTTCCAGCCAGCACCGTTTGGGCACTGTGTTGCCCATGCATCATTGTGGCATGCCCCTTGTAAACAGGCATGCGCCATCATGGCACCTGGGCAGTGTACTAGGGTTCTCGGCCATGTGGACGCCGAAGTAGTGGACTAGGGTTCTTGGCCATGTGGACGCCATAATGGTGCCTGGGCAGTGGACTAGGGTTCTTGGCCATGTGGACACCGAACCTTAGTCCATGTACAGGCCGGCGTAAGCTGCCAGTCTGTATGGGGCTTAAGTCCCAAACTGTGAATAGTTTCCTGTAGCAAGATGAAAATAGTTCAAATTACTTGTTGCTTCCTGAGGTCACACGTTGTTGTCACCGTGTGTGTGTGTGTGTGTGTGTGTGTGTGTGTGTATGTACTATGGGACAATGCTCAGGTAATATTTGATAATTTTGCTGTTTTGGGGAATTTATACTGTCATAGTTTAACTGATACCACGGTGACCAGTGCGTCTTATGCAAACATTAGCTCAGCTTGATCTCTTATATCACATTACAGGCTCATCATTTCCATTTTAGAAGGTCATAAGTAGCAGTCATTTACATGGCTATAAATCAAAGAATCAACAGTTTCTAAAGATCTTTAAAAAAAAAGAGCAAACCATAATGGCACCATTAATAATAAATAAAAGATACATAATTTGAAATTTAACTGCCAGCAAAGCTTTGTTTAAAGTTTTGTATTTTCCTTCCTCCTCTTAAGTTTTTTTTTGTAAGCTGCCTTGAGCTGCAAAGTAGCTTTAAAGCATTTTAGATGAATAAATCAAAATAACCTACAGCATAGGTCAGAATAAAAAAAATCCAAAAATCATTGTAATGAAATGTCTTTATTGAGTTCAAACTAAATGTTGCAAAGTTAAACAAACTGCTCTTGTGGCTGCAGGAGCATAGCTACAGAGGAGAGAGGAACAAAAATTGTTGCCCCACATAAGAACTCTGCCCCCTAAATGAAATTTTCCTTCAGTCCCCACAGTTCTAGCACTGCAGTAACTTAAAACTTTAGTGAAGCATTTAGAAATACAGTTTAGGAATCCAAGGGAAAAGAGCAAAGAAAGAGACCAAGGGAATGCAAACTAAGGGCCTCTCTACAAGGGCCATTTCCCCCTTGCCCTCACAGCACCTGTCTTCATGACACAGGGACAAACCTCTGATTTGAATGTGCACTGTCTTCACAATGTGAGGCCAATTCTGCACCAATCCAAACCAATCTTGCAGGAAAATCTGGAGCACTCCACAGTAAATCCAGGTGTTCGTCTACACATGTGTCCTGCTGTGTTTCATGCTGACACCACTGGCACAAGTCAGTCCCACTGAGGTCACAATTGAACTTGCAGTTCAAGCAGGACACTATTTCCCATCTGTCTAGGGATGAATCAGACCAATCCCTGTTATTGTCAAGAAAGAGTCCCCCATCCTGCAAGAAATGAGGTATCACTGGCCATTTACATGAGACCAGTAGTAATTATCACTACACTGCCTGGCTGCCAACAAATGACTATATCAGCATGATAGCAGCCTGTTTAACATTATTGTATCAATACAATATTGATCTGGTCATTTTTTAAAAATTATTTTGTCCTTATCTCCTTTGTTTAAGGTTAGGTGGTTGCATGCCAAGAAATGGATGGCAAGCTTGCATTTCTTACAAAGACATCTGGCTTTTTACTCTATAAAGACACACTTATTTCCATAATATTCAGGTTTCAGGGGCTTACATTCAACAAAACAAGTACCAATATAGTGTCTAGCCTGTAACATTGGCTCAGTAATCTATCAAAATGGAAACTGTAGTCCAGAATGCAGAAGGAGACTAGGATGTGGAAGGATAACTATGAAAGAATTAGATAAGATCTTCAGATATAAAAATCACATCATTAAATACCACATTAAGAATCATTCAATGTGATCGGTATGTATTTTTGTGAAAGCAGGACAATAAAGAAAGGTGACAGGAAGAAAATCAACTAATTTGAAATGTAGTAATGGTCTTATTCTATGGATATCATAGACTGCCAAAAAGAGAATAAATGGGTCCAAGAACAAACCAAGTCTTATCTCTCCCTAGAAGCCAAAATGATTTAACTGAGGCTACTGTATTTTAGACATATCATGAAATGACATGATACATTGCAAAGATTATAACATCTGAAGAAAGTAAGGGGGGAAAAGCCAGAGGAAGACCTACATTACGGATGGATTGATTCATGCAAGGAAGCCATGGCTCTCGTTTTTAAAGATCTGAGCAGGGCTGTTGATAACCAGACAGCTCTTGGAGGTCTCTCATTTATAGGGCTGTTATAGGTCAAAGCCAATTTAGCAACAAATAACAAGAAACAAGAAGAAAAAGATTCCAGGAGAGAGCCTTAGATTTTTTTTTTTTATGCTGATGTTCCAGAGTGATTTCTTTTAGTGCTTTTAATGAATTTTTATGTTTTATGTTAGTGAATTAAAGTATTTTGACAGCTTATTAGAACACTTTAACCCCTTTCTTATTCTTTGCAGGATCATTTCATACATAAGCAAGTTGTGAAAAAAACTACGCAATGGAGCAAATCTGAGGCCATTTTTGGATTTTGTAATGCTAAATTTTGATAAAACCAGCATACGTTTTTTAAAAAGTTTTTATGACCTTCAGTTTTGCAAGCCTGTGCTATTTATATGTGGTCCTACATGTTTTAACCAGCAGGGATCTGTAAATTGAATAGAAACTATCTTCTATTTCTGGATGAGTGTACATCTAACAGAGCTGAGCCCATATTCCCTTGTAGTGCATGAAGAGAATTTATAAAAGATTACATTGACTGGAAAGGAGAGCTAACAAAATTATCAAAGGATTGATGGGGAAGTCATATAAATATTCCAATTACAAAGATTATAAAACTGCTGGCAGCACATCACTAGATGATGAAACAGTATGGTACAGTATATAGAGCAAATTACAACAAAAGAGATCTCATTTCAAGTTGCTCAGTTTCTGCTACATGGACTTTGTAGGGTTCATTGGCAACTGGTGGCTCTGTTGTTAGTGGGGCAGTTCATCCTTCGGGATGAATTTTAAAGACTGAACATTAAAATTGCTATACAAGGTATTGAACCTATTTTGGGACAGGACTGAGCATGTCTGACTCCTTTAAAGATCAGAGTAGAACCTGGAATGGATTCATCAGTCCACAGACTGATAGAATTGTTATCAGAATCATATGAGAAGTTCCATTTTGGCATAAACCCTTTATGGGCTACAAATATGATATATAAATATTGGCTTTGAGATAAAGCCAATTGCTAGCCCAAACTAGAGCAGAGCCATTGAAAAAACTGCTGAACTGTAAATCAGTATTTGCATAAATCCTATGGATTAAACGGGCCTTCTCTAGTCGAGATTTTGTGTTTAAAATGGAAATGACTTTTCTGACCAAAAGTAAAGAATCACACCTCTGGAGGCCTTCTAAGGGCAGGAGTCTCATTTGAAATCAAGGGTAGGAATCATATAGCCCTGTAAAATTTGTGGTTGTTTTTAAACTTCCTGGGGTGACTGTTAATTGTTACTGATGGTTGACAGAGAGCTACAGTGAGGCATGGATAAGGAAGAGTTAGTCAGGTTGTGAGAGATTATAATAAATGGAAGTTGTGAGTAAATTTACATGTGACTGGATATATATATATATATATATATATATGCGCTGAGGAGACATTCCTTGCAACACTGGTGACAGCAAAACTTTCCAAATAGTCAATTTCTGGTAAAAATATATATATTTTTAATTGAAAGCGAGAGAGAGAAAAATCTGAGCCAATATGGCTATATAAGGACGCAACTCAAGAAAAAATAACTACTAAGGATAGAACAGAGTGAAGCAACTAATTCCACAAGATCCTCACTTTACAAAATGTTCTTTACACATGGTCACTTTTCCTCTGCAAGTCAGTATCCCATTGCTTGGCCTGTATTTCAGATGTTAATACTCTAGCATATATTGCTAGTGATAGAGCAGGTCCAGTTTTTGTTGGTATGTTTAGCATCAACTGCTGCACTATTACTCTTCCTAATCACCATCTTCTGGCAACACTTGGACAAGCAGAATATCTTTGGTTTTTGCAGACTATTACAAAGTATTATGCTAAATCTTCGGTAACCATGTGAGCAAAACAAACCAAGTTCTTCGTTCAGTTATAAGTACTTCTGTCTCCATGTAAATATAAGTAGTATTTATGTGAGTTTCCAAAAGTTTAGAGCATCTATTCCTATTCTCTTGTAGCACAAGAAAAATTGAAAGTTTCACAGCTACATCTGTTTTGGTAATTTAGAGATGCTGTCTCTGTTTTGCCTAACCAGTTAAAAATGCAGTAATGCTGCTGAATGTCTCTTGATATAGCTATAATGCAACACTAATCAATAGAAGCAACTTTTAATAGATAACACATTTGGTTTTTTTTCTCTGTGGATTGATTTTTGTTGTATTAAAATGTAATGGGATTACAGCCAACTTATAAAATTGCTTCTTTCTATTCTATGTATGATTAATAGGGATTAAGATAAATATTTTCATAGGGACTTAATGGGATTTTCTATTTTCACGGGTTTTTGTTTTTTTGAAGCAGCTTTATGTTAGCGATTAGTGAGCTATTAGAAAGGCGTTCACAGAAATGAAGCATAGAAAATCAAGCAGAAAATAAACTAATCACCTAATGGCAATGAATGATCCAAGTTATTTCTTTTTATCATCCATAAATACAGATAATAAAGCAATAAAGTTCAGTGTGGTTTTAAGTCTGTTGCTGCATAATTAATGGCACTGTAAAATAAAACTCTTTGCATATTACGGGGGGGGTGGTAATCACTTTTAACAACAGAAAGACAAAATTTGTGACTGCCTAACTGGAGTTGTTAGTTTTTTCTTCTCTTAAAGCCAGTTTCATACTTCTTGCATGCATTCAGCTCATAGCTGTACCAGATCCATTGAATCAAGGAAATCAAAGGAGGGAGGACAATAGCATTGTTCAATTGTTAGTCATCCATGTGGTTAACACATGAAGAGGGGTTCAAAGTGAGTGAACTCAAAATGTTTTCAAACTGTTGTCTTATTCACAGTGTGAGTTGCCTAGTACTTCCACAATATTCCTTTTAAAGACCACTTTTTGAAATACAGTGAGAAAAGATCCTGAATTTTTGGTTGCTGACCAAAAAGCAAGGTAAAACATATAAAGTATTGGCTGAAATATCGTCAAATGTATCGATGAACCTCCATCATCATAGTTAATGTCTCACAATGCCTCCCCCAAACCCACCTTTTCATCCTTGCATCCTCCCAGCTAAAGGGGTTTCAAGGTGCCTGAGATCAGAGCTGGGAAATGACATATGTGGTGCTCTCCTAAAAGTTTATCACATGGGCCCTGAAACGGGCCCATTGCATTCCAAAACGGGGATGCACATGGGCACGAACATATCTTACTGCATAAGGAAATGCCGCCACTGCCGCCGGGTGTCCCAATCATGTCCTACATCCGTTCCAGAAGGCGCAATTTCTGAGAACTGTTCCAAAGCATTCTCAGAAATTGCACCCTCTGGAACGGATAAAGGACATGATTGGAATGCCCGGTGTCAGCGGCAGCATTCCCCTGTGCAGTAAGATGCGTTCCTAGCTCCATCCCATTCCATGCGCACTCATGCGCACCCCTGTTTTGGAATGGAACAGGCCCATTTCAGGGCCTGTGTGATAAACTTCCTAGTGATGACATGCATTGGGGTGGAAAAGACAGTTCAAGAGATCTGCTCAGAGTCCTGCTGCAACAGTTTGGACCAATGTGCTCTGTGACCAGAAGGGCACTACAGATGACATTTCCCATTGCCCTGATCTGCAGTACCTCAGACGTCTTTCAGTTGGGGTACTGCAGGAGTAAAAAGGGTTTCAAGGGGTCATGCACAGTCAGTTCTTCTTTGGTCAGACCTCACCTGGAATACTGTGTCCAGTTCTGGGCACCACAATTCAAGAAGGATGTGGGCAAGCTGGAACATGTCCAAAGGAGAGCAACCAAAATGGTGAAAGGTCTGAATGCTATGCCCTATCAGGAGTGACCTAGAGAGCTGGTTATGTTTAGCATGAGGAAGAGAAAGTTAAGAGGTGACATGATAGCCCTGTTTAAAAGGTGTCATATAGACGGAGGAGCAAGCTTGTTTTCTGCTGCTCCAGAAAATAGGACATGAAGCAGTTATTCAAACTACAGGAAAAGCAATTCCACCAAAACATTAGGAAGACCTTCCTGATGGGAAGAGCTGTTCAATAGTGGAATATGCTCCCTCGGAGTGTGGTAGAATCTCCTTCTTTCAAGTTTTTTAAACAGAGGTTGGGTGGCCATCTGTCATGACTGCTTTGACTGTTAGTTCCTGCATAGCAAGGGATTGGACTGGATGGCCCTTGAGGTCTGCTCCAATTCTATGATTCCATGTTTGTCAACTAATGACCATAAACACACACACACCAGCAGTAACAATATTGTAGGTACAACTTATGATATCTTAGCTATTGAACAGCATGCTAGCTAGCTATTTTTTAACAAAAAAGAAGGCAAGACTAATAGAAATATCTCCAATATAATCCCTGTGTGTGCTGGAGACCTCATAAGCCCTTCTTTATTCTGAAACAATGGCCTGTTACAGACTGCCAAAATAAAGCTGCTTCGGGTCTCTTTGGAGGTATGCTATTTAAATGATGCATGGGTCCTAAGAGTCCGGAGGTTGCGCCAAAGCCACACTCCATTCCTAAGCATTGGAGTGCAGCTTTGGTGCAGCTTCCGGATTCTTAGGATGCATGCATCATTTAAACAGCATACCTCCAAAGAGACAGTCTGTTTTGGCAGTCTGTAACAGGCCCAAGTGTTGGGGAGCTGAAGGATAACTTTAACAAAATTGGGCACAACAAACAGCAAGGTGGTCTTCAAAGTCTCTCACAAGCCTTCTGACTTTACTATCACAAGGAAGCTAATTCATGAATAGGGATTCACTATTCATTGCTACTGAAGAAGTCAGACATTGAGAGCATGGGACTAGAAGTGGTTGAAATGGCCAGCATCATATATCCAATTTCATTGCCAGATTTGAAGGAGCTGTAGTTCATGTTTGGATGAAATTATGAGGGCGAGTTACCCATTTCTAAGACAACACCTATATATCATCCTTTCAGATAGCAGAACACTAATATAAGAAGCATTTACAACTAGATCCTTTCCACACTGAAATTTTTTGTTTGTTTGTGCCTTTAAGTTTTTTCTAATTTAAGGTGACTATGAGCTGAATCTATCACAGGGTTTTGTGGGCCTAAGAGTGTGTGACTTGCTCAAGGTCACTCACTGGATTTCCATGGCCAAGCAAGGAATTAAACCCTGGTCTCCATAATCCAACTCTCAAATCACTGCACTGCACTGCTTTACACTGCAACTTACCACCCCTATTAAATTTGGCCCATGAAAAGTCAACAAGATTTAGTTTCAGATTGATTCTGAAAAATTTAAAGACATTTACAAATTTTCCTGCAGATTTGTATATTTGGGAGATGGAAAGAACTCTAGGATTTTTTTAATCAAACATGGGAGAAAGCAAAACCGAAACCACCCATCCCCATCTGTACATTGACTAAACCTTCTGTTATTAGTTTGTGTGCCTTAATTTGCCATTTCTGGCATATGGCTTATATCTGTCTGCTTCTTTATTTATTTTTATTTTACTTTTAATCCTATTACAGCAACATAATGATCTGTATCTGTATTTCCCCCTTTAGATTTTAGTCTTGAATAAGTTACATATAAATAAATACTTCAATCCAATGTGTATGTATATCAGTCTGATAATTCAGAATTTACATATATCTTAATTTAATGATAGGGATGTCATACATATTTAGTAGCTTGTTGCCTCTCTTGTGCAAATAAGGAAATTTATTTAACATATTTCCATACAAATGCCCATGACAAGTTTCATATCAGGCCCCAAGCTGCTTAATTCCAATCTTTTCTGCTCACGCCGCTTAAGGAGTTTACCATGCTCATATCCAAATAAAGCAATCAAAATCTCAATTGTTTTCTATTGGCAAATTTACTGCAGGAAATCCTTCTTCTGAAGGCATACAATGGTTCTTGATTTCTCTAGAGTAAATAGAAGCCATGGAAAACAAGCTTTATCCTGTTGTTTGTACATTTCTCCAAAGGCCAAAATTTAAAAAGCTCATGCATGAATGATGAAAATGAAACTCTTAAGGGATACACACAAGTTGAAAATGAAATACAGGTTGAAAATGAATTTTCCTAAAATGTTGTGTGTTGATGTGTGTCTTAAAATGAAATTAAAGAAAATAATTCAAATTGTGGGTTGTTGACTGGAGTAGAAAGCATATCCAGACAGTATTTTAAAGACACAGGGTACATCTACACTGCAGAAAGAATGCAGTCTGATATCATTTTAACTCCCATGATGCTATCTTACAGAATCCTAGGACTTGTAGTATTGTGAGGCACCAGCACTCTCACAGAGACTACTAAAGACCTTGTACTGTAAAACTGCAAATCCCAGGATTCCATAGGGTGGAACTACAACACATGAAATAATAATAACAACAACAACAACAACAACAACAAAATTTATTTATATCCCGCCTCTCTACAAAATGCAATCGGGGCGGCTTACAAGATTAAAATATACAGTCCGAGACCACACCCCCCCCTTAAAATACAATTAAACAATGTAGAATTTAAACATAAAACATACTTTAAAACGGTGGTCAAACTGCATTACTGTACTTCTAAAATGTGAATGCACCCTGAGTTCCCAAAACTAATTATATTTTGTAGTCTTGCAAAAGGAACACAGTGGCTCACTGATGACTGCAAGATTGACAAATCAGCAGTTCAAGACCCAAGTGTCATGCAACAAAGTGAGCTCTCATCACTAGTCCCAGTTTCTGCAAACCTAACAGTTGGAAAGCATGTAAAAGTCCAAGTAGATAAATAGGTACCACTTCGGTGGGAAGATCACAGAATAAACAGTTATCACTTTGGTGGGAAGGTGACAGCATTCTGTGTAGTCATGCTGATCTTATGATCACAGAGATACGTTTGA
The DNA here is from genome assembly GCF_019175285.1 of Sceloporus undulatus. NCBI lineage: Eukaryota > Metazoa > Chordata > Lepidosauria > Squamata > Phrynosomatidae > Sceloporus > Sceloporus undulatus. The sequence goes on from NC_056524.1 coordinate 241,964,662, forward strand.
CAAGGCTAGGTCTTTGGCCTAGTAATGGAGATGAGCACTGCCCCTTACAGTTGGACATGACTTGACAACCTCATCAAAGGGGAAAACTTTACCTTTACATTTTAGTCTTGCATTACTGCAACTTTGTTCTGCTGTAATGTCCAACTTTTCAGAACCACTCCAACTAAGCAATCACTTGCTATATCTTCCTGGAGGCAGTGGTGGTAAGGAAGTGTGTGTGTGAGACAGGAGACACTGCATACTAGGGAAGGAACCAACTTTATCACCAACTGCAGCAAGAAAAACAGAAATATGCTAGTGGTAGCACTTTAATTACTCAGGGGTACAGAGAAAACTGTGTGCCACCTAGACAAGATGAATTGGGAAGTGTGCCGTCTTCTTGGTGTATGTAGCTAGGATGTCACCGACAAGTTGCCAGATCTCATCAGGGACACAGAGCAGTACCTCTTCTGACTGATGTGGGCATAAATGACTCTGCAAAGAGCACCATTGAGCAGACCACTTTGGACTATGAAACCCTGGGCAGGAAACTGGAGAGGTGGTATTCTCCCCAATTCTACCAGTGAAAGACAAGGACCACACACAGGCATAGGGAAAAACTGCAGGCGAATGACTGGCTACCTAGATAGTACGATGGGAGAGGTTTGGCTTCTTGAACTATTATCCTTACTTCTTAGGTGAAGGACTACTGGCTACAGATGGCCTATACCACCCAAAGATTAAGAAAAGTGTCCTTGGCAAAAAAAAAAAAAAAAAACACATGGCAAATCTGATCAAGAAGGCTTTAAACTAAATCTTTGGGGGGTTGGGGGTGATAGCTTAAACATCTGCCCAAAAGCTCTAAACCTAAGTATGTGAATTCTAGAAAAGAAGCTGAGTAAGAGAATGGGAGCCACATTAAAACTTGCAGTAGAGTAAAAGATGAGAACAAAAATACTTTAGATGTCTAATAACCAATGCACAGAGTTTAGGAAACAAACAAAGTGAGCTCAAAGTGCTAGTGCAGGAAGGTAAATATGATTTTATAGCTGTAAAGGAGACTTGATGGCATGGCTCCCATGACTGGAAAGTAACAAATGAGGGATATAATCTGTTCAAAAAGAATAGATGGGGAAGAAAAGGAGAGGGAGTGGCATTATATGTCAAAGACAAATTGTACAGAAATCTATGCAAGTGATCATATTGGACCAGTGGAGAGCACTTGGCTAAAAATAAATGGAGAAATTGAAAAAAACACACACACATTGTGGTAGGAGTTTAATACAGGCCACCAAACCAAAACAAATTGGTGGATAATGTGTTTCTGAAACAAATCTCAGAAACTTCCAAGAATCAACAACTGGTAGTTAGGGTGGACTTCAGTAATCCTGATATCTGCCAGGAGACTAGCTCTGATAAGCAAAGGTCCTCCAACAAATTCCTAATGTTTCTTGCAAATAATTTCCTCTTTCAAAAGGTGGAGGAAGGAACAAGGGCATCAGCAATACTGGATTTGATCCTAATGAATAGGGAGAAGTTGGTCAATGGAATTAAAGCAGCTGATACTTTAGGGAGAAGTGACGATGTAGTCAAACACTTGAATTTCAAGAACACTGATTTTATCAAGCTCAGGGAGATGTTGGGCAGAGTCCAATGGCTAGAGAAAAAGCCAATGGCTAAAGGAAAAAGATACTGAGCATGGATAGGATTTTATGAAGAAGAAACTGCTAAAAGCACAACCACACACAATTCCATGGAAGAAAAAGAAAAATGGGAAACATCTGAAAAAGCCAATGTGGCTGCACAGTAAACTCGATGAGGAAGTGAAAAGAAAAAAGAGCACATATAAAGAATGGAAGGAAGGATGAATCATCAAGGAAAAATACAGATGTGTAGGCCAAGATTACAGGAATATTGTAAAGAAAGTTAAAGCTCAAAGTAAGAGAAGGATGAAGGAAATAGTGGGACCACTACTCAGCAAGGATGGTCAAATGCTAACTGATCACAATGAAAAAGCAGAACTGCTCAATATCTATTTTGCTTCAATTTCCCCTCCAAAAGAGGGGACTGGGTGCTGCCCTGCATCAGCAGAGACCTTGGCATGGAATCTGGGAGTTAAACAGCAAGTACCTTCAATATCCCTCAACTAAACATATATGAATGGCAAAACAGAGCGAAAAGGGAAAATCAAAAAGGCTGGACTCACCAGCTACCTCTAATATGTTGAGAAAGCATTAATCTATATATTAGGTCTCTATAAGAGAAGACTGGTGAAAGAAAAAGCCATCCCTGGAAGCCATTTTGGAAGAAGTCTTCAAGTGGTCGCTAGCAGGTTCAAAATGAAGATTGTTTTGTGTAATTTGGATTTATTTATTTATTTAACTTTTTTTGATAAAGGTGTTATGAAGATTTTTTTGTGCAAAAAATTGCAGGTGACTGAATTAAATTAAAAACTATACAGTGGGTCCTTCCTTTACGTCGGGGATCCGTTCTAGACCCCGACACAGAAGGGAAATGCAGAATATGCTGGAGCCCCAATAGAAATAATGGGGCTTGTACCTGCAGTGTGGCACAGCGTGCACTCCATGGGCACACTCTCCATTACTTCTTCTGGGGCATGCGAGGGCTTTTTCCTGCACAGCTTTTAGTGTATGACGTGGGCGCACTGTATTTTGCAGAAAATATAATGCAGAAAATACAATGAATTCTATTCTGTTCTGTATTTACAATGTCATAAGCAGGACTTATGAATCCTAAATATTGCAGTTCATATTTGTTCTCATGCCACTATTGTAATGACTTCAAATAGTCACCCTCAACCCATCTTAGAAGCCAGGCAGCCACATCAATCAAAGGAGTTCTGAGGTGCTGGAGTATGACACATGCCAGCGAGGTGGAGTATCAATTGCAACCATGGGAGTCCCTGGTACTGCTTTTTGTACTGGGCTGGATGTGTCATTGATCAGCATCCCAGTCTCCAGTGCCTTGGGACTTCTTCAGTATGAGTGGTTGCCTGTTTTCTAAGGTGGGGCTTAGAAGGTCTATGTACCAAATATAACTATTACATTGAAGCTCTGTTGTTGTAGCTACATCTGAAAATGTAGGATCCTAGCCTATATTTTTTGTTCTTATTCCTGCTGATGAAAATAAAAATTTGTCTTTTAGGTTTTGCTCCTCCATTGCGAGTGAATCATAATAATAATTCTTTCATTAATTTGTGTGCTGCCTTTTTCTAAGCTCTGAGACGAGGTTTATAAATATAATACAATACAAACAAAAATGTTTTGTTCCTGTTTTGCTCCGCTACCTTGACTCAATTGAATAATAATAATAATAATAATAATAATAATAATAATAATAATAATACAAACCAGGAAAAGGAAAATTATTTCTGAATCCATAGTTATGTTTAGGTCAATTGAAACAAGGCAAGGCCATATACAGTACTTGCTTTAAATTAGAGTTTCTTTTGGTTTATAATTCTGCATATCTGAGTACTTAATTACAATCCTAGGTTCAGATGTCATACAAGGCATAAAGCTCCATATTCATATAATGATTTATTAAGTCTGGATTGTTGGCTTATTGCCATTGCATTATTTATTCTAGTGTTGAAGTAAATAAGATTGTATTCAAATCATTTTTTCTGAAGTCAGAATTCCTGCTACATTTTTACAACAGGGCCTTTGATTTTTCTTTATTTGTGTTTTCTTTACTCAGTGCATCAAGTATCATTAGCATACACTTGTCTGTGCTACTGCATGCAAGACTCCCAAGAGATTTCTTTAGGGGCTAAAAAGTCTACTCATCCAGATGGCTGATGGAAATGACAAAGATGTCATAGTGCAGAATACTTTCTCACTGCATTATAAGTTTCCCAGTGTCCCAGTGATCATATTTCATGGGGGATTATCATATATCAGTAGTGACATTTACTAGCTTTAGGAAGAATGAAAGAAAGCAAAATTGCCTGCCACCAGCTTATCCAATTCTTTTCCTTAATAATTCCCAGTAATGTTTTGTTTATACTCCTGATTTTCCTTCCTTTACAATTCTTCTGAATTACAAACAATTTGGAGTGACATTTCATTAAGAACAACTGCAAAGTGTGGGGTTTTTTTTAATATATAAAGAATCTATTCTTTTCCTGAGAAGTGACTTTACATTCCAAGGTTTAACACACAGCCAGATTTGTGAGTCTTATTAGTGACTGTCACTACAGTGCTTCTCAAGTGATATCACCACACTTTAAAACTACCTTCTTCCAGAGCCCTTTAGTAGCTTTCATTTTTTAAATGTAATTGTATAGCTATGATTCCATTATTCATTTCATAATATATAAAAAAGAAAATAGGGGCCATTCATTTCACGTTACTACTAAACAAACACCAGAGTTTTTAAATAATTCCAAATGTCATATGTCATTTGTTAGAAGTAGCCAGTTTCACTGGTTTAGAAACCCCTTAGTCTAACCCCCACCTGAGCACTCTTTTCCTCCACCTAAATACCTTTTCTCTCCACTCACCCACCAGTGCAGGTGGTCTTCTTCTCCTCTCACCCACCAGTCTACCTACCCCAGAGTTCTATCCAACACATATAAGTTCTTTCACTCACCTAGTTGCTCTTTCTGTCCCCTCAACACCCACTTAGTGGCTGAAGATGGTATCTCAGCTTGAAATCTTATTTAAATGGATGAAAATGAATCTGTTTTAAAAACCAAGGAGCTCGACAGACCACCCCAAAAGGGTGGGCTGGGGCCGCCCATTTTTGCTCCTGAGGGACGTCCCACTGCACCAAAAAGAACCCAGAAAAACCAGGTTCTTTTAGGTGCACATGGTCAACACAATGAGTGCACCATTGGTGCACTGTTGTGTGTCAATGATGCGAGAGCAGCGCCATGATGTGTGGACTCTGTGCCACGCTTGTATCATCATGGCATCCCCCGTGATGACGGGAGGCCGCCATGATGGCAGCATCCGTTCAGACTAGGGTTTGGAAGCGTGCGGTCACTATGTGCTCCCAAACCCTAAAATTGGCACCAGGACAGCGCTTCCTGCCCATTTGTAGCAGGCCTGAATTGCCCTGAGGAAATACCCCTTAGATCCTCTTACTGTGTATGGCTAGTTTCAGCTGTCAGGTTTCATGGTCTCAGAACCATAAGAGAGATAGACAGATGCCCTGGTACACATAAATTCCTTCCTTAACAGAACATTTGGTATCAGAGGCAGACATGACCTTGAAAGAATAGGAATAGGTTCCTGTATCACCAAAAGGAGAAGGAGAACAGCAGTTCAACATGTTTCAACAAACCTTTACTCCAAAACTAACAATATGACATGGGAAATGAAATAAGCTGGTGAGGTAAGCCTTGCATATGAGCCCCAGTTTTGGGGAAAGGGTGGGATATGAATAAATGTAACAACAACAACAACAACTGCATATGTTAACAAAAATATCTGAACCTTTTAGACACTACTTGAAAGCATCTTCCAAAAGGCATCCAAATAGATATTTTTTTTTTCTTTCACTGACTTCCTTATGATTTACATTTTGGTGGCCAGATTTTTGGATCTATTTTTCTTAATCATGCTGAGATAGCTGGTAAGGCAGCCTTATCTGTCTCCCCTTTTCTCTCTGTTTTGCTGTTCAGACATGTTCAATAAGGGATTTTAGAGGCAGCTGCTGTTTGCTTTGCCTGTTACAGCCATGCATATACTGTACAGCTACAGTAGGTCTGGCTAGAGTAGAATCCCATTTGTTCTCAGCTCAAGCTTTATTGTATTATTTATTGCAGATATGCTGCTGCAACCTGACCCCAAAATTCTCTGTTTCTTTAGCCTGCCTTCACCAACCTCATAATATAGAGGCTGCTAAAATTATAATAATTAAAAATAATTTGTATAAAGAAGCATCCTTGTCAAAGGCTTTGTTAAATGAGATATACCCATAATTTACTACGTGCAAAGAACTGGTGGGAACATAAACCTGAAAAAAATGGTGAAAATGGTAAAGTAAAAAATCTCGCTGCACATTAAGATTCAAATTAATAAACAATTAGAATATAATATGTCAGGCATGACTCTGGTTGGGAAATAGAATGTTTGGATTATAGATGTGGCAACCCTTGGGGCAGGATCAAAAACAAAGAAAAAGGAAAGCTTATAAAATATCAAAACTGTGAGAAAGAACAACAACTGTGGTTCCAGTGATGATAGGTGCTCTGGGAGCAATTCCAGGCAAAATGAAAAAACATCAAAATGAAAACACCATAGATCTGCTTGCTAGAATAAAGTTGAAAAAAGTTATACAGTCGGCCCTTCTTATACACAGATTTTTAAAACACGGATTCAAACATACACGGTTTGAAAATGTTCCAAAAAAGTATAAATTTACCTTGATTTTTCATTTTTTATAAGGGACACCATTTTGCTATGTCATTATATTTAATGGGACTTGAGCATACACGGATTTTGTTATACACGGGGGATCTTGGAAGGAAACCCCAGCGTATAACAAGGGTCCACTGTATACTTGGAACACCTCACATTTTCTGGTGACACCTATGATGTCCTAGATTGTTAGACAGAATCTGGATCAATAATGGTCCAAAATTCCATACAGTAGCATATGAGAGACTGTGTAACTAATAATAATAATGATATATTTTTCAAACCACTGTTCAAAAGTTTTGAAAATAATTTCCTTAGTACTACTTACTGCTGTCCCTCTCGCTACTACTTCTCACTGGGCTGGGCATTTCTAACCCACCTTTCTTCATACTATATGATTGATTGATTTTATTTGTCTGTCCACAAGATAATTGCAGGCAGATGTGCATAACAATTCTTTTGGAAACTAATAGCCTTTGCAGACCAGCCATTAAGGCTGGCCTGAGACCGGAGTCGGGGCATGGCGTCCACATGACACACACTCTGCCTCTGATCCCATGGCGCCATGATGCTGCACAATGATCCACATGGCATGCAATGCTCCACATCCACATGACACAGCACTAAAGGAGCACCTTAAAGCAACAGCGCCATGGCTATCACAAAAAGGAATCACTTTCTGTGGCTCTTTTTTGCACCCTGGAAAAGTCAGATCGGGGCCATGGCATGTGGTTGTTGTGGCCCCAATCCAAAGAAGATGGAGGTAGTTGGAGACCGCCTGTTAGGTTGTAAAGTTGTAAATAAGAGCTACAATAAAATGGGTGTAGAAAAGGGATGGTTGTACAGAGGACATATAACAACATTATCTGAGCAGCAAATCCAGGTCATAGTACGAGGCTACTAAAAGTGATTGTTATTCTGGTACTCAACATCAGAAAGATATTCTTAAATGTTTAAAGGTCTTAGCCATAAATGCTGAAATGTAAGGTACAAGAAGGTACTTTTTTACACCAAGGAAATAGCTTGGTCCTATAATAGATTGTAAGATTATTGGAGACAATATAGAAATTAATGCAATATATTTTCAAATGCAGAATTGAATTAAGAATTGTTTATTCCCTTGGGGGCCACAGGGTTCTGTCCTGGGCCCAGTGCTATTCAACATCTTTATCAATGACTCGCCTGAAAGAATAGGGTGCATGCTTATCAAATTTGCAGATGACACCAAATTAGCAGGAATAACTAATACCCCAGAGGAGAGGACCAAAATTCAAAATGACCTTAATAAATAATAAATAAATAAATAAATAACTTTATTTATATACCGCCCTTCGAAACATCAGGGCGGTTAACAGCAATATTCAATACAATTTATAAAAACAATACCATTAAAACAGTAATAAAAGAACTTGTGCCAGATCACAAACAACTGACAGAGGGGGGAAGAGGACTCTCAGGGCAAAGAATCAGGGGTAAGCCTCCTTGAAAAAGAATGTTTTTAGCCCCTTCTTAAATTGGGCCAGGGAGGTTGCTGAACAGAGCTCGATGGGCATAGATTAGAAAGCTAGACCAAAGCTAACAAAATGAATTTCAAGTGGTACTGCACTTAGGGCAAAAAAATGAAATGCATAGATCTATGATGGGGGACGCCTGTCCTAACAAAACTACATGTGAAAGGATCTAGGATTTGTGAAGTTGAAGGATCTAGGATTCCTAGTAAACCACAAGTTGAATATGAGTCAACAGTGTGATATGGCAGCTAAAATGGCCAATGTGATTTTAGGCTGCATCAATACAAGTATAATGTCTAGATCAAGGGAAGTAATAGTGCTTTAGTCAGGCCCCACCTGGAATATCGTATCCAGTTCTGGAAACCACAATTTAAAAGGATGTTGACAAGCATCAGTGTGTCCAAAGGAGACACAGTGTGTCCAAAGAAGACACAAGCTACAGTGTGTTCAACTAAAATGGTGAAAAGTCTGGAAACCATGGCCTATGAGGAATGACTTAGGGAGCTGTGTATGTTTCACCTGGAGAAGAGAGACAGTTAAGAGGTTGAGGCTGTGGGGCTCCTGTGTTTGTGCCTTTTCCATCTGGGCAGAGCTGAGGCAGGAGGATTGGTCCCACCCCCGTTTGTGTGCCCTCCGAGGATGTTGCTGTGTTGTGTGGCCGGGTGGCTCTCTGGGTTGGGTGTTAGGATTGCGCAGCTGCGCACCAACTTAAAGAAGCCGCCTACGGAGGTCCAACTCAGCGTTTTCCAGTCAGGACTGAGGAGCGCCCGGTAACAGCTGGGGGAAGGGGGAGGAGGGGCGTGTCGGTGGCAGGACACGCTACAAAACCAGCTGCTGGACTCTCCTCCTTGTCCCACCCCTGTTTGTGTGCCCTCCAAAGGACTGTGCTGTGTTTGCTGTGGCCAGGTGGCTCTCTGGGTTGGGTGTTAGGATTGCGCAGCTGCGCACCAACCTAGAGAACCACCTACGGAGGTCAACTCAGCGTTTTCCAGCCAGGACTAAGGAGTGCCCGGTAACAGTGGGGGAAGGTGGAGAGAGGGGCGTGGTCGGTGGCAGGGACATGCTACAAAGCCAGTCTGCTGGACTCCTACTTCGTCCCTCCCTGTTTGTGTGCCCTCAAAGGATTGTTGCTGTTGTGCTGTGGCGGGTGTCCTCTTGGGTTGGGTGTTAGGATTGCGCAGCTGCGCACCAACCTAGAGAATCTGCCTATGGAGGTCCAACTCCCAACTGCGCACCTGTGCAGCCTCGTAGAGGGTTTGGGGGGAGAGTCCTTTGCTAGCGTGTGTCGCAGCAGAGGAATGATTGGAGCTGTATCTATTCTCTGCTGCTGTGTTGCTTGGTGGGGGGAGAGCTCTGGATGCGGGGAAGCCCGCAGTTGGGGGAGGTAGCAGGTGATGGTTTTGGTGTGAGCGGGGCTCCAATGGAGTAGTGTGGGGCAGGGAGGAGTATAGCGGTAGGAGAGTGGGTCTCATAGGAAGGGAAGGTGAGATCGATGCGTAATATCTATCTCTCCTTCCATCCACCCTCCTAACCAAAGAGATCTGAGGGTCAGTCCAACTGTACCACAAACCCTGTCTCTGCTCCTGTGCAATGCCAGGTCTGTAAAAAATAGACCCACATAGTTCACGATCTACTGGATGATAAGACTGCGACCTGGCTTGCATCAATGAGACCTGGCTTGGGCCTGAAAGTGAAGCTGTGTGGGCACAGGCCCTTCCTGCCGGGTACTCAGTCAAGGAGCAGACCGGTTAGGTGGGCGGGGGGGGGGGTGTTGCCTTGATTCATAAGAAACACCTTTCCTTAAACCAGGAACCATGTCCGGCAAACTAACACCTATATCAATGTATTTACCTGACTCTAAAGGCCAGAGATAGCTTAGGGATTCTGTTGGTTTACCGGCCACACCGTGCGCTAAACAGACTCCCTGGCCAAGCTGACACAGCTGGTCTCAGAGCTGGTGTTGGAGTCCCCTAGGCTTTTTGTCCTGGGGGACCTCAACATCCCTGCGAGGCCAGCTAAGGTCCTCTGGTGCAGCTCGGGGTTCATGGCTACCATGACAGCCATGGCCTATCTCAACTGGTCTTGTGGCTCACGCATTCTGCTGGTAATACACTTGATATGGTCTTTTGTTGGACCTGGAGAATCTGTGGGTGGAGGTAACTATATCTCCGCCTTGTCATGGACGGACCATTTCCTGGTTGAGGTTAAATTCAAGGCTTCTACCCAGATCCCTCCAGGGGTGGTGGACCTATTAAAATGGTCCACCCTCGAGGCTGATGGAACCCAAAAGGTTCCAAGAGGCCCTAGAGGGGTATATGGTGGTGGAACTGATGGCGATTCTGTTGATGCCCTGACAAACATCTGGGATACTGATCTCTCAGGACTATACACAGTATCGCTCCCAAGCGTCCTCTCAGGCCTGCTTCCAAAAAACAGCCCTGGTATACGGAAGACCTCAGGGAAAGGAAGAGTGGGTTCTGTGACGATTAGAGCGTGACTGGGGCGAAGACATCAGGACTTAGCCGACAGGCACTCCTAGATCTCTTTTAAAGGCCTACGGAGTGGCGATAAGTGCAGCAAAGAATTGTTTTCTTTGCTGCACGTATCGGTCCACCTGGAGTTGCGTCTGGCAGAGCTGTTCAGGGTAGTGAGGGAGATGACTCAGCTCCCTCCTCCCTGAACTCTATTTTGGAACCATCTAAGGCTGCTGCTGTGACGACGTTTAAACTTCTTCGCGGATAAAACCTCTCGGATAAGGCGTGATCTCGACGCCAGTATTTCTTCAGGATCCAGAATAGAGGTCTCCAGAGCTTCCATGGACTCAATTGTCTGGATCATTTTGAGATTGTGAGTACTGAGAAAGTGGACAAGATCCTTAGAAGTGTTAGGAAGACAACGTGCTCTCTCATCCCTATCCCTCTTGGCTAGCGGCTCAGGGGGGTGCGGGTGGTAACTATTATGTTGCGCCCATAATCAATTCATCTTTTAGGGGAGGGCAAATTCCATCCAGCTTAAAATTGGCCATTGTAAAACCGCGTGTTAAAAAAGCCCTCCCTAACCCCCTGATTCATAACAATTATCCGACTGTTTCGCTGCTGCCTTTTTGGGGAAGGTGATCGAGAGGGCGGTTGCCATTCAGCTTCACATCGATCTTGGATGGTATTGATTTTCTAGACCCATTTCAAACTTGCTTCCGGGCAGGCTATGGAGTGTGAGACTGCCATGGTCCCTTGGTCGATGATCTCATCTGGCATGGCATGGCAGGGGGTAGCGTTGTCCCTGTTAGTGCTCTTAGACATCTCAGCAGCTTTCGATACCATTGACCATGGTATCCTTCTGGAAACGCCTGAGGGAGTTGGGAATCGGGGTGCACTGCACTCCAGTGGTTCCTTCCTACCTTTCGGGTAGATTCCAGATGGTGCAGCTGGGGACGTGTGCTCCGATAGGAGGGCGCTTACATCTGGTGTCCCTCAGGGAGCCATTCTGTACCCCATGCTATTTTACATTTACATGAAACCGCTGGGAGAGATCATCCGGAGACACGGGGGTGCGGTGTTATTCAGTACGTGATGCACCCAAATATGTTTCTCTGTGTCCGACTGATGCAGTGACCAGGGATGGCATCTCTCCTCTTAGATGCCTGTCTGGAGTCAGTAATGGGCTGGATGAGGGAAAAACAGACTCAGCTTGAATCCAGAGAAAACGAGAAGTACTCGTGATAGGTTCCCCGGGCCCGGGGATGGAAATTTGTCCACCTGTCCTGAATGGGGTCACGCTTCCCCTGAAGGACTCTGTCGCAGTCTGGGGTGCTCCTGGACTCGTCACTCCACCTGACATCTCAGGTGGATGTGACAGTCAGGAGCACTGTTATCAGCTTCGGTTGAACGCCAGCTGTGACCTACCTGAGCGGGGGGACCTTGAAACGGTGGTACACTCTGGTAACCGTTGGATAGTTAACGCGCTCACATGGGGAACCTTGTACCAAACCCGGAAGCGCAAAGTGCAGAACAGAGCCAGGGCAGGGATGCCCAGGACCAACCATATAAACACCGGTTTTACAAATCTACACTGGTGCCCATTCGCTTCCGGGCGCAAAATGGGTGTTGGTTATTACCTATAAAGCCAAAATGGCTTGGAGGGTATGGAGGACGACCCTCCCCATATAATCGGCGGGAAGCAATGTGCTGAGAATTCCAGCTACAAATACTCTGTGACTGCACAAAGGGCATTTTCCAGCTTGGCCCCGCAGCTCTGGAACTCCTCCCTCCTCAGTGAGCTCCCGCTCGGTCACTCCCTTGACTCATTCAGGAAAGGCTAAAAAGCTTCCTCTTTCCAACAGGCTTTCCCCCCAGACCATTTTTTTTGTAAACACATCTGTCTCTTTCCCTGTATTGTTGCACCTGCACTTTATGCTAGCCACTGTTGTGCTTTTAATTTTGTAATTTTTTATCCTGTTTTGAACTTGTTTTATTGCATTGTTAGCACTTTTATATATGAATACTTTCGTAAAATTTGTACACTGTTGTACTTGCTGTAACCCGCTTTGATCTGCAAAGGAAAAGCGGGATACAAATAAACAGATTATTATTATTATTATTATTATTATTATTATTATATAGTCCTGTTTAAATATTTGAAGGGATGTCATATTGAGGAGGGAGCAAGCTTGTTTTCTTGTTTTCTGCTGATCCAGAGTATAGGACCCAGAACAATGGATGCAAGCTACAGGAAAAGAGATGCCACCTAAACATTAGGAGGAACTTCCTGACATTAAGAGCCAGTCGACAGAGGAACACACTCCCTTGGGAAGTGGTGGAGTCTCCTTTGGTGTCTTTAAATAGAGACTGGATGGCCATCTGTTGGGAATGCTTTGATTATGAGTTCCTGCTTGATGAGGGGGGTGGACTAGGTGGCCCTTGTGGTTTCTTTCAACTCTATGATTTTATGATTGTATGATTCTATGTTGGGCATATTAAAGGAGAAATTTAACAATGTAAATTATAAAGTGATGCATTATATGATCATTGCAGCAAAATTATTGTTTGCCTAGAATTGGAAAACAGAAGAAAAGTGCACTATTAAAGTTTTCAAGTTGGTCTAGATGGATAAAATGGTGAGTTTGGTCAAAGAAAAATCACTGGATAATTTAAAAAAAGACTGGGAATGATTTCTTTCTTATATGAATAAAAAAACAGGGAAGACTTTGGTTGTGGAAACTGAGACTCGAAACAATTTTGTTTAACTATTTTGGCCAGAAGCAACACAAATAATATACTAGATAGTATTAGTGAGAAATTACATACTGAGCTGTAAATTTTTAAAGCATGGGAGGTGGAACATCAAGTGTAGTTTATGTTAGTTATAGTTAGTGACGTGTTGTTATAGGTATTACATGTTTTACTTTTATATAAGTGGACTGAGTTTGTGGGAAGAGGGTGGGGTAATGTAATTTTTATGGTGTGTTTTTAGTGTATTGTAAGATCGTGTTTTTTGTGTGCGCTTTTTTAAGTTATGTATATTTTGTGTTTCTGAAAAAACAATTTCATTTTTTTTAAAAAAATGTTATTCCTCTTAATATGGAAGTTTAATTTTTCTCTTGTGATGATCAAAATATTTAGCACCATCCTTTTAGAACCGAAGGGCAAGGCAAGTTGAAGCCACTGACCTTCAGTGAAAAGAACACTGAGAACCACATCAAAGTATTTTTAAAAGGCACTTAAGCGTGAAAACTTCCCAAATTCATTTCTGTTTTTCCACATTGGGAGTCTGAATAGTTACCAAGTAAACTTTTCAAATAACTTTGACAGAAAAAAAAATCTTTTAAAGGGAGGCTTCAGCCCAAGTCATCACAGCTGTATTCTTAACCAGATAAATATGCTGTTATTGTTATCAGTTCTAACAGTGTACATTTTAGGTTCAGAAAAGGGCCACAGTGGATTTTTTTTTAATGAATGGAGTATATCTATGCCATTGGATTTGGAATATTTGGAACCTAATCAGAAGCACTGCAATCATAAGGTTGGATGGGTCTTAAGCAGCCATTTATTCTAATCCACTAGAGATTGGTCATTGGAGCCCAAAGCTACAACTTTGTAAGAATTGATTGTCCAGCTCTGCTCAGTAGTGGTTTGAACATTGGACTGCTACTCTGGAGACCAGAGTTCAGATCCCCATTTAGCCATGAAAACCTCCTGGGTAACCTTGAGCAAGTCCGAATCTCTCAGCTTCAAAGAAAGACAAAGGCAAATCTCCATCTGAATGTATCTTGCCAAGAAAACCCTGTGATAGCTTGCCTTAGAATTGCCATAAACTAGAAATGACTTGAAAGCACACAACAACAACAACAACAACAACAACAGTCTTCAGCACAGGAGAGCCCTCCCCCCGGTAATTGGTTCTCCACAACATTTATTGAAGAGGTTTTGGAAAGTCGAGCTCATCCAGAGAGCTGTAGCCGGCCTGCTAACTGAGCTTAGTTATAGACATCATACAACGTGATTCTTACAACAGCTCCGCTGGCTACTGGTCTATTTCCAGGCATATTTCAAAGTGCTGGTAGCCAGCCCTATACAGCCTGAATTTAAGTTATTTGAAGGACAATATTTCCCCTTATGATCCTGCTGTTTGAAAATATTCAAGGGAGGCATCTCCCTCCAATCCTACCACAGATAAGCCATGGACACAACACAGGAGAGAGCTTTTTGGGATGATTTTTATATGGACGAGAAAACTTTGGGAGCAGCTAGGAGTATTTTGTCCTTGGAGCTCCCCTGATGTCCCCTTTTCACTTGGGATCCTCCTTTACAAAGCTGGGCAGCTGCTAGCATTTGTATCTTGCTGTGCTACCTGATGCAGATGCTGCCACAGTGAATTGCTCACTCTGAGGTCAGAATGAGGTGCCCATGGCTGGGTAACTTGTACTGACCTCAGAGAGAACAAATGGCCACAAGTGGCACAGTGGGACACATTTTAAATAGCTCTCTGGAATTGCAACAGAGGGTGAGTTGTTTTATTCCAATATTAAGGATGTTATACCCCAGGTTTAGTACTGAACTGGCGCGATGTTGTCCAGACTAGTTACAGCACAACTGGGGTTTAGGCTGTGTGTCAGCTAGACTCCCTGACAAGATGCAGGAAGGGCATTTTATTTGGCCTATGCCAACTAGACCTTGGTTGCTGCTTCTGGGACCTGGACCTCCATAAAGAGGCTAGACTGGCATCCTCTATGGTGTCCTTCTGGCAGCAAGAAAATAATAAAAATAATAATAAAATTTATTTCTATACCGCTTTTCCGCAGTGATCAAAGCGGTGTACATAGTAAAATTATTAAAACATAAAATTAAAACCACATTACATTAATTACAATATACAATTAAAATCCAATTCATAGGTGTATGTAAGTGAGAGGGAGAAGGGGATCGAACATAACTTCAGTGTACATGGGGGAATGCTTCGTTAAAGAGAAAGGTTTTAAGTCTCTTTTTAAACTGTTCAAGGGAGGTAATGAGATGGAGCTCCTCGGGAAGACTATTCCAATGCTTGGGGGCCATTACTGAAAAGGTTCTCTGAGAAGTAGTAACATATCTCGAAGTAGGGACTTCAAGCAAGTTCTTCCCGGTTGTTCTGAGAGTGCGGGGCAGATTATATGGGGAGATGCAGTCCTTCAAGTAACTCAGGCCCAAGCCATGTAGGGCTTTATAGGTACTGTAATTGTTTTATTCCAATAAAATACTTCTTTTGGAATTGACTGCTTGGGGAAGGTCACTGCATGGGAAAAGGCTTTCTCTTTTCACACCCACTTCTGAATTTCTGGAACTTCTTTCTTTTTCCATTTAACTGCACACAGTATTCTGGCGGCTGTTGTCATACAAAATATAAGTTTCCCATGTTTATGATCCAAATTTTCAGCTGCAACCATACTTAATAGATACATTTTTGCATCTGTCCAGCATTCTATCTTAAGAATCTTCTTTACTTGCTTGTGAATCATCATCCAATAAGTTTTTGCTTTGATACATAACCACCATACATGATAAAAGGTACCAATCTCAGATCCACATTTCCAACAGATATTTTTTGCATTTTAAAATATTTTAGCCTTCTTATAAGCTGTAAGGTACCATCGAAATTGCATTTTATAATAATTTTCACTAAGATTGTAATCCATACTAAGTCTTATACCATTGGACCACATCTTCTCCCATTCTTGTATCTCAATATTTTGTCCAATATTTGTAGCCCATTTCATCATACAATGTTTAATGAATTCATCTTCTAATTCATATTTTAACAGCAGTTTATAAAAATTTAGCAATTTGATGGGACTCTCCATACTTCCAAATTTTCTCGAATTCCAAATCCCATTCCCAATACCTTATACTTTTAAATCTACTGTAGATCTCTTTTATTTGTCTATATAAACACCAATTTTGTTTATATCCCTCACTATTAGGTCTGCTTCTGACTTCATTGTTATTTATTGATTCTCACCTACTGTCAACTCCTCATAAGTTATCCATCTGCCCTAAAACATTTGTTCTGTTTTAAAAAAAGAAAGAAGCTTTATTAGAGGATGTTCACTTTAGAATCTGATTTCCCCACCTATTTTTAGGTTGTTGGGTTTTTTTGCCAAACTCTTAACAATAATCCTCTTACTACATGATTATTAAAATCTTTATTAATCTTCACTTTTTCATAAAATAGATACCCATGCCATCCAAATCTAATGTCTGTTCCTCCAGCTGTAATAATCTTTTCCTTTCTAAACATACCCAACCCATGATCCAATTTAAGATGCAGGAATAATAATACAATTTCAAATTAAGTAATGCCATACCCCTTCTTTCCACTGCATCAAACATCAATTTCATTCTTACCCTCAGTTTCCTTCCTGACCAGATAAATTTAGAGATATTTTTATTCCATGTAATAAAAAGGCTATAATTAGTTATAATTTATAGATTTTGAAATAAAAATAACATTTTGGTAGAAG
This sequence comes from Sceloporus undulatus, assembly GCF_019175285.1. Lineage (NCBI taxonomy): Eukaryota > Metazoa > Chordata > Lepidosauria > Squamata > Phrynosomatidae > Sceloporus > Sceloporus undulatus. The sequence continues at coordinate 241,981,533 of NC_056524.1, forward strand.
ATTCATTTTGATTACTGAAATCTTATCCAACCATGAAAAGTGTAATTTCCCCCATCTTAGTATTTCTTTTTTAGGTTTTTGTCATGGTTTTTTTAATAATTATTTTAAAATAAATCACTATTTTTTGTCATCAGATTAATCCCTAAATATTGTACCATTTTTAAAAATTTAAAATTGGACTTTTAAACTATTTTTTGTTTTTCACAAACATTCATTATTAGCGTTTCCTTGTTTTCTTTATTCGTTTAAACCCAGAAACATTCCCATATTGTTCCAATGTCCTTCCTACCTCTTTTACATCATCCAATGGATTTGATAAAAATAAAATCACATTGTCTGTATAAGATGTTAATTTATTTTCCTCTTTCTTAATTTTAAACCTTCACAAGGGGAAATGCTTTCAATAATATTCTGTATTGTCTATATTTGTTGAATGGTCAGACCAATGATGCAGAAGAAGGGGAGATCTCAAAAAGCAGAGTGGAAGCTACAAACTGAGCAGCAGAATCCTTCCATTTACAGAATGCAGAATCTTAATACGACACACTGTGCTTGTATGCAGCTTGTTCAGTTATATGATTATGTAATAAAGACAATTTAAAAAGTGCTGGGGGAAAGGAGTATCTGCTATACTTATTTCCAGAGTTCTGGATAAAACAGAATGTTGCAATCCAAACCTGTTCCATGGAGAAGAGCTTTCCCTATCAAAGAGAATACTTGGCAATCTCTGAGAAAGCCTCTGCACTGAAATAACAGGTGGATGTAGGACCAAAGAAGGTCAGAGATGTATTGGCAGAGACGTGCAGAGAAGCTTTTATTACCATGCCAATAGACAATCTCCTTCCAATTTTTGCAGCATGGATTGCCAGCACAACATTGCAAATGCAACCATGAGGCAGGCCCTAGACTCTTGAGTGAATCATTATTTCACAGTGCTTGTGCATTCTATATGTAGACTAATTGTAGAGATGATCCTGCCACTCCACTGTACTTCCAGAAAATAGCTGTTATTCATCTTTTATGTATTATGGTATCTTTCCTTAAATATATAATGGCATGTTTTTCCCCATCAGAACTTTGGTAAAAACAAAAGTTCTTTTCTTGCTATGGACCACACCAACACCCACCAATCATTTTGTATTGCTTTACTTACGGTATGTATCTTAACAGGAATTGTTGTAAAAACTTAAGGCCCTATTTTATTTTTTTGCAACCAGAACCTATTGAAAATCAGAGAACTGTCCCCTTTTCACATATCTGTGGAAACATATGGGGACACTTCTCTTCCTTTTATATAATACAAGAATCCAGTGACACCAAAAAAAAAAAAAATACTCAGACAATGTGGTCAAGAATCAGGTCTTGGCAGAAACCAGAACTTACCTGCAGAGTTTGCTAGCACAAAATGTGGTGATGGCCTCATAGCCCGATGAACCTATTTGGAACTATAATAGCTAACAGGTACTATCAAGATCATAGGCAGAGTGACAGCATCAGAATGTGGTCAAGAAGGCAAAAACTATTATTGACGAGGAACATACAAGCTAGGACTAGCTGCAGCAGATTGCTTTTCCTTGAGTCTACTGGGAAGATAAGATTATGCTCCCCCTTCCAATTTAATCATGTGAGAACTACTTTTGCTCTCTGAACTCAGTTTGCAGCAATTGAAGTAAGCTGAGGCCAAATGGGGAAAGTGGAACGAGGGAGTTTATCATTTGGTTTATTAATTCGGCTTGCCTCTCCCGGTTTAAATTTCTATTCAGGCTGCATCCTAATCTTATCAGAAGGTTCTTGCCACCAAATCTGCTGCCTGAATACAGCTCGGGTGCATCCCTGCTTCCAGGAGCATTCTGGAGGCCATTCTCTTAAACTGGAAACTCCCAGATCCATAAAGAGAAGCGTGGAGCACTCCTGGAAGCAGAGATGCACCCAGGCTGTATTCAGGTGGCAAATTCCATGGCAAAAACCATTTGATAAGATCAGGATGCAGCCCAAGTTTAAACCAGGAGAGGCAAGCCAAATTAATAAACCAAGCAATAAGCTCCAAGGAGAGAGAAACTGGGGACATTGAAAAAGTGGGGTGATAGATAATTAATTGGGACTTCCCCTTCCAAATGAAAGGACAGTAATAGGGTATTAATAATCCCTAAACTCAAACAACCTGGAAAGTCTTGGCAACATGAATTGTCTGGATAGTCTTAACAACCTAGATAGCCTTGGCTTGAGTTGAAAATGCTATTGGTAAATACCAGGTCAGTGAATGGGACCATGGCTGCCATTCAGGATTTGATCTTGGATGAGCATGCCAATGTGGTATGTATCCATTATAGAGACCTGGTTGGATGAGGCTGGGGAGGGTGTTAATCTCTTTCAGTTTTGTCTACCAGGGTTCTCTGTTCAACAGCAGGCAAGACTTGAGGGAGGTGGCACTGCCGTAGCCTATCAAAATTCCCTCCCCCAGACCAGGTGCTCTTTTCTGGATTTGAGTGCATTGTTCTGAAGCTGGGGGGCTGGGAAAGATTAGAGATTCTGTTGGTGTACTGCCCACCCCCTGTTCAACTTCCTAAACAAGGTGATCTTGGAATTAGTGTTGGAATCCTCCCAGTATGTAGTGCAGAGGAATTTCAACATCCATGCTGAGAAGGTGTGCAGTTAAGACTCCACAAGATACAAGAAAATCCCTTGTGGTCAATGTACAACAATTATTTAGTTCAGAGGTATAAACCAGGGTTTGATTTCAAAGTCACAGTACACATTTGTAAAAGGATGAAATGCAAGAGCTCAAGAGCTCTCATTGAACCAGCATTCTAACAATAACAGTAACTTTAGAACATGTTCCCATTTTTCACCAGCACATATTCCCAGACAAAACACACTACCATCATCTTAGGCTTTCAGGAAACATAAAAACATTGGGACTCATTCACCTTCGCCATTCTACTTCATTTTTAAGGCACCAGCAGACAAATACAACTTCGAAGATATTGGCTTCTTTTAGTATTTTTTTAAAGCCCAGAATTATCTGTTGCATGAACTGTTTTACATGAAATCTACACTTGTTTCTTATCTGTATGAATTGGGAAGGGATGTATGAATAATGTATATTTTTGTATGAATAATGAATATTTTGTCTCCATAAGTACCACAATTGGGCATTCCAAATAAAGTGATAGGAATTAATCACATATTGGGAAAGGAAAGGGATTAGCATAAGAAGAACATATAAGTAGGATACATATGTATTACCAGATAAACAGAAATGGTGCAGAGCTAGGAAGTTACTACATTAAAAAAATAAAAAAGTTGCCCAAGTCTCACCACTGGCATGTATATTTTACAGGTTCTGGGAATAAGAATATAAAAACTGATCCACTGGATCAAACCAAAGTCTTATCTATAAGCTTTTATCCATAGCTAGGAGTGAAGCTATGGTAGAAGGGATGGGGCAAAATGAAAGCAAAGTTAGACTGGCGATTCTATTAGTGTATCATCCTTCCCGCTATCTATCTGACTCCCTAGCCAAGCTCACAGAACTAGGAGCTCATCCCATTAACAAATAAGCCAGTTTACCTCTTCCAGCTTGAATTCATGATCTGTGATGCCCCCGGATGTTATCATACCTAAATTACCATCTATCTAGGTGGGATGTCACCATCCGGATGCATCTCAGGTTGAAACCTCACTCAGCCAGCACTTTTTCAAAGGCGCGTTACAGACTGCCCCTTTGGGGCGGCCTGTAGGAGCGCCTTTCCCTAATGTATCGGGGCCTCAGTGGCCAGAACGGCAGCCGCTGAGGCCCCAATCCGCCAGTTTTTGGGCCGCGGGGAAGCGGCAAAAGGCCGTTTCCCGCAGCCTGGAAGGGGTATCCTTGGGGCTTCAAGCCCCAAGGACACCCCAACGGCAGCAGGGACTCCCAGAAAGGGGCCGCTTGGCCCCTTCCTGATTTGCGTCGCTGGTGCAGCCTTCACACGGCTGCACCAGCGACACAAACCAGGAAGGAGCTCCGTTTTGGAGCTCCTTCCTGCTCCGCCGAAAGGGCTCATTAAGTGCTCTCGCGCAGAGCGATGGCGTCACATCCGCGCCATCTCGTTTGGAGGCGGCACGTTCATGACGTCATCATGGCGGCCCCCATGTAGATGGGGTGCTGCCATCTTGTACGGACTCAGTCCATACTAGGGTTAGGGGCGTCTGGAAGCGCTGCCCCTTTTTAACCCTAGTACAGACTGAGTCCGTAGTTTAAGGCCCATTTGTAACGGGCCAAAGTCAGGGAGCTTCCGGTTTCAAAAATTGGCTGGCTGAGTGAGGCTTCAACTTGGGAAGCACCGGGGTTGCAGCATCCCATTTAGATAGGTAGCAATTTAGGTATGATAACATCTGGAGGCATCCCAGATCCTGAATTCAAGCTGGAAGAGGTAAGCCATTTTATTTATTTATCCCAGAGATGGTGACAGAGTCATCAATGAGACTTTTGACCTTGGGTGAGTTCAACATCCCATTTGAGACAAGTCTGTCAGGTTCATCTCAGGAGTTCATGGCATCCACAACAAACATGGGTCTTTTCCAGCTGGTTTCAGGGCCCACACATTCAGCAAGACCAGGATGCTGTTTTCAGCTTGGAGCATACACTTGTGCTTTGGTCAAGTGTTGTTCTTGGATGGGGAGATACTGTTTCTTAATGCCAAAAACTATTTATTACAATAACATAAATATGTTAATGGCTTCATATTATGAAATGAAAGGAGGAAAGATAAAAAAGTGCTACCCATTCTAGGAACTATAGGCTATGTTTCTGAGCACTTCACAACAGACAATATATGTAATGACTTACAATATCCCAGAAAATAATGTTTCAGAATTAGGTGGCGGGGGGGGGAGAGATAAAACAAGTTAACATTATATTTTGCAAGTACAGCTAGAAAATAGGAATATAACATATATTTTAATGTGTTTTCTTAATTTTCTCATCTCTAACTAAATGCCAGTGATTAGATTTTCTTCGTATACTGCTCAAATTTAATTTTTGTGCTGCTAATTTTTCTGGCCTTTCCATTTTCTTCCATTTCATTATACAAAGACATTAATCAAAGTAATATGACAGTAGACAAGGTCCTCCCTTTTGCATTAAAGCTAAAAAAGGTTAACACCAGGCCATTTTCTCTGTGGTGTCACTTTCATGATTGATTTTCTTGACATTACAGAGGCTCAGCATGTGGCCTGACCTAAAAATTCAAGGTCTTTATTTAAAATAAAAAAATAGCCAAGAAAAAAGAAAAAGAAAAGAAAAGAAGAAATAGAAGGAAATTAAAATTCCAAAAAGAGTGCTATGATCAAGACAAAGTGGTGGAACTATTTATACCATATATTGTGGTTTCCTGAAAGCCAGTGTGGTCTAATAGTTTGAGCACTGGATTATGACTCTGGAGCTAAGGGTTCGATTTCCCATTTGAGTGTGAAGACCCACTGGGTGACATTGGGCAAGTAACACTTTGTCAGCCTTAGAGGATGACAGTAGCAAACCCCCTCTTTAGAAATGTGCCAAGAAAACCCTATAATAAGGTCACTTTAGGGCAGTGCTTCTCAATTATTTTCTGTCATGACCCCCCTAGGAAGAAGAAAACATTTCGCGCCCCACAAACGACTGTAAATACTATCATTTGTCTATAAAATTGTTATAAGTACACCTCTGTATAACATACCTTTACGGAGCCTCACGCCCCCCTTTACGGGGCCCCCCCCCCCCCCCCCCGGGGGCCCGCCCCACTATTTGAGAAGTACTGCTTTAGAGTCAGCCATAAGTAAAAAATGATTTGGAGACAATCAACAAATCACAAACTGTGATTTCCCAAATTTGAGCTTTCCTTTCTTAGAGTTTTATAGGCAAATTCTTGGTTCTGAATTTGGGCTGGATTCATTCCAGTCCTTCCACTGCCAAGATACACATGAGCCACTAGTGTAAAATATGTTATTTCTGACCAAGGGATGTAGCCAGTATTTCACGACAGATAAAAGCTTCTCTTCTAACTCATCTACTCTGAGGGCTTCCAAATCATGGACAAATGCTTCTCCTGGGGCCCATACAAATAGGCAGGATATTGTGGACCAACCCCATGGTATCCCACCTTTTACTGCAGTTGACAGGCAGGTGTTCACACATCCGCCTGCCTGCTTGCCACTTCACCATGCCGCCACTGCTGTCATGCACCCCTTACCTGTCACCGCCATTGCATGCCCTTTCTCCCATGGTCCATTAGGGATCAGTCCAGAACTGCTAAATTGGCATCAGGACTGCTAATCCCAGCCCAGGGCTATTGGCTTGTGTTGTCCATACAGGACAACACAAGGCCAGAGGGAGCATGGGCCTTTGGGCCCATGTGTTCAACCTCCCCTGTCTCCCTAGATACTTTTTTCCCAAGCCCTAGGAAGAAAACCAAAGGAGTGCCTATATATATGAGGAGCTTTCACATGTTTGCCCAAACATATAAAGCAAAACAAAAGAATCTTTTAGAAGCTGAAGGAGCTATAGCAAGAACCTTCCTCTGTTTTGCACTGTTCTGTAATTCAATGTCTGCCCCCCCTTCCCAGTTTAAAACAGCAATAGATAGATAGATAGATAGATAGATATCTCAATCCTCTTTCAAAAGAGAAAATGACTAGTTGTAATATTCAAAGATTAATATTGGTACAGTGAGGGACAAAGCTGGAGCAAACCTGACCGTCTCTAATTACATTCCCCTAATTTCTTGGATAGGGATAGCATAGTTTTGATGGGTTACCTAAACCTGCTAGTCATCATAAACATGTCCTGTGGGGAGCTGTTAATGTTACAGAACAATTACCAAAACATCCTGCTGCTCCAACCTTGTTCCCAAGGGTGACATCTCCAAACTGACAACATTGTCATTCCCAGCAGAGCAAGGAAATGTTATGCTCTGATGCAGTAGCATCAATCTTATTTCACAGCTCTGAAAGCATCAATAAATGGAAATTCTATTCTGCTCATTGAGGTATTTGAGAGGGGTAAAATTACAATTACAAGGTGAAAGCAGGTATTATGGCCTTACCATTTCATCTCACTGGAGAGAAATAAAATGTCAGTTAGATGGCATCTCCAAGAAATGCAAGAAGAAAACAAGCTGATATTAAAAACTATATATTGGTTTGGTGCATGAGCCGGGAAATCCCTATGCAGCCATTACATTTATTCATTCATTCATAGATTTTTTTACAAGGGAATTACAGAAGCATACTACTGTTTTTACCTCTCATTTCTTTTTTTTAAATCTATTACACAAGATAAGAATGCAGCCCCAATAATGTAATAAATTACTGTGTGCAAGTAAAATTGTAAATGACACTTTCAATATTATTCTGCATGATATCCAGCAGATTATTTTTCCCGATGGACATGACCGAGGGCAGGGGGAGGTATGAAAAACCATAATCTGTTTCTTTAAACAGATTATTAGGTGTGCTAAAATGACACTGTGTTAGCAAACCCAAAACCTAAACAATAGTAGTAAAGGATTGGAGAGACTTTTGGATTTTTAGAAGATGGAGAACTGGGGATGCATCTGTTGCAAAAGAGATATCTGATGACACTGCAAATACTAAAACCAGACAGTGTAACATTGAGAGGTTGGAGGAAGGGAGGGATTGTCTTTTCCTTATTATATATTCCCTTTACCAAGCTTATCTTTTTAGTCTGCAAGCTAGATGGTACATTTGCTTATAACTGTCCTGTCTGGTTTTAATATTTACAGTGTCATCACAGATCTCTTTTGCAACAGATAAATCAGATTTCTCTGTATTTCCAGATCAGGAAAATTCAGAGCACTCCAGAGTGATGCTGGGCAGCTGTTTACACAGAATCCTGCTGTGCCACTTGACACCATTACTGCTAGCATGAGTCGATCCCTCTGAGGTCACAATGAGACACCTGGCCATGTGACTGATCCTGTACACCTTTTCTTTCAACCTCAGAAGGAGCAACAGTACAAGTGGTGGCACCGAGCAACACAATGGGATGCTGTGTAAATAGCTCCCTGGCATCTCTCTGGAGTACAGAGATAATAGAGGATTCAGGGCAGCTCTGGGGCCAGAATATTCCAGGAGCACCTTGGAGTATTCTAGCCAGTGTAGACTGCCTTTAGGCTTCTGAGTTTGGCATGACAAAAGTAGAGGAATAGCAATAGCAAGTACATTTCTATACTGGTTATTAGTGCACTTAAGCAATCCCCAAGCATTCCACCCTGCTCCCCAAACACTAGTGGAAAAGCCATGCAATATTTATTTTTTTTGGGGGGGGGGGCTGTTTAAATGTGTAAGTTAATTGTCCTCAACAAGCTGGGTACTCATTTTAGCAACTTCAGAAGGATGCCAGGCTGAGTCAACCCTGAAGCCCCTGTCTGGTATCAAACTCACAGCCTTGTAACTGTGAGTGACTGGCTTCAGTTCCAACATTTAACCACTGTGCCACCAGGACTCCTTCCCTAGAAAATCTATGTCTTTATTTTGCCACCCTTGCAGCTATATCTCAAGTTGAAAACCACTACTGTTGGGCAGGGGAAGTCTTTCCAAGTACAAAAAACTAATGCTTCAATGAGGAAACTCTAGAGATAGTTTTTTTAAAAAAATAAACATGACAAAGAGGAAATCTGGGGGTGATGGGAGAATGGAAATAGGACAGATGATGAAAAGATCTTCAAAACAGGGAAGGAAGGACTGGTCACACTACGTCGAGTCCAACGACTAGATGTAGTTTTTTTTAAAAAAATAAAATAAAAATAAAATAAAAATAAAGACACCTTTTAGCTAGGAACCAAATACTTCTGAATATAACTAAAAGGGAGGAGGAAAAGCCTGAAACAATGTGTTATTGGCACAACATCATTTGGCTTCTAAAAGGAAGGAAAGGTGCAGCAACAAATGCCATCTCTTCCCAACACTTTTCTCCTGTCTGAGAGTCCTATGATTTATTAATATCTCACAGTAAAATGTACAGCAGCATAAAATCACAGACAATTTAACTTTCAGCCAATGCACAACCCAACCCAACTGAAGTTATTAGATTTAACAACTGGGATTTAAAGGAGTTTAACTGTGGAGGGGGGATTCTGTGCTCCAGTGATAGAAATCTGAACTTGCACATAGGACTAAAGGGAAGAAAGAATTAATGAGATTAGAAGTATTGGCCAAACAGCTGGTAGGTAAATGCAGTTGGGACTTTACATTAGGAGTGGGAAAGAATTTCATTGGTTTTGACATTCTCAACCAAATTAACCATTTTGTGTCTCCCATAATTCATTGCAAGACACACTGAACCTTTCCTGGAAAAATGAATACATTTGCAAGGCTTGTGGTAATTTTGCAGATCAAATAATCACACATAGTGTTTTTTTTTAAATGCAAATGTTGAAACATACATAAGTTAAAACACTCATTTGTCTATGGGAAAATGTATACAATTAGGAAAAGAGTATACTGTGTACATTTCAGAAGATCTGCATGAGAAATGCATACAACTTTCCATGCAGAGAGCCCCCCCCCCCCCAAAAAAAAAAAAAGGAGGGGAACATAGTCTTGCTATCAGAGATTTAAAACAAAAATGGCATGGAAATGCACATGGGAGTCAGACGAATCTGCAAAATATGCTTTATACCTTAATCCACAGTTGTTGTTATTGTGTGCCTTCAAGTCATTTCTGATTTATGGCATCCCTAAGGCACTGCATTGCCATGCAGCAATGTATACTGCCAGTTACATCTCCCACTGGCCTCCTCTTTGGCAACACAGCCCTGTTTCCTGTTTGTGAGCCTCCATACTTTCAGTCCTGATGCTGCAAAATTATTCTAATATGCAGAATATATTAGATCATTGTTTTCTGTGCAGCAAACTTGCTTTGCAGGAAACATTTTAAGATGTAAGTGTTAACCATGCAGGGAAAAAACTTACATGCGAATAGTTTTCCACAACTGCAGTTTTCAAAGTCTTCCTTTCAGTGAGAAAACAATGGTAAAATTATGTATTCTTGCTTACTGGAATTAAATTTATGAAGATTTTCATCCCCACCAGATGTGAATGTATATGTATGGAAATATGTGTATTATTTTTTGCATTATATATTTGTGAACCAAACCTGCTAGTGGGTAGAAAAACAATTCTGAAGAATCTCTGTGTGGACTATGAAGTAGACTAGAGTATCTGACCTGCCAAAATATATGTGTGGTAAATTGTATGGACTTCATACATCCCTACTTGTACCTACTGATATCCTCTGGTAAAATTCTGACAAGTCTGAACTCAGAGGCTTGTCTTTCTCAATATACCTATCAGCTTCTTTTCAGAAAAAAAAATTATAAACTAGATGTGAATTTGACATCTTTGGGAAGAGGATTGAAGAGAAATGGGGAATAAGACTGCTATTCTACTCTCTCCCGTGATTCTTGTAAGAAAAGATATCAAAGCTGCTTTCATAATTAAATGACTCTTTCTAGAATGAGGAATTATAATATTAAGGGCACATTTGCTGAAGATCACCATGGCTTCAAAGATAAGACTTGATATCGCTTTTGAGAATAGCCTCCGCAGTATTCTGAACAGGTGAAAGAATGCTTCCATAATGCCTGACAGAGAACAAAAGCAATCAGACAACCTATAAAGTCACTATTATTTGCAAAAAGGTCCAAAACAGATGGTAATTAAATTTATTTCTTAGACATTTTCCAGAGCAATTAAATGTATAAGTCATCTGCAAACAACAGATATTGCCTGCCTGCTTTATAGGCTCTGGAAAAAATGGTCAAGGAGACAAGCATCTCCAGATAACTTTAATTCTTTAATACCGCTTTCCTATCATTTCATAAAGGCTTGGCACTTAACATAGCAGTATGACTATGACACTAATTTATATATCAGAGGGAGAAAAACACCCTGTCTATAGTGGCACATGCCAGATTGTGATATGTGACCATGAGAGAGAAACACACCATCAGATTTCAGCAGATCCGGGGGGAGGGGGGAGAGGAATAGCCCAATCCAGAAACTGGAAAATTATGTTTTAAACATATACCACTCCCATTACTCCATATCATAGTTCAAGTGTGATTTTTACTGCTATTAATTGCCATTTTAGATACATAATTATACAACACATTCTTCTATACTTGAAAATCTGTGGGTTCTTTGCTGGCAACTGCCCAATCTGTTCAAGCTGTAGATTTTCCATTGACTTTAATTGAAGTGATATGAAAGTTTTCTGTCTATTGAAAGTATGCTTGACTGATAAGTGATAAGATACTGTTTTACAGCCATTCTAGTCCCATTTTGCTGAAAATTTTTCCAAAAGTAGCAGTGTAGTTATATTATCCATTTTTGTGAAGAAAATAGGTTTCCAGTGAAGGAAATGGTTATTTCTGTGCATGTAACTCATTTGCTGTACAGAAAACAAATATGTTTGTGTGTGTGTGTACACACACATGCAAAAAAACAACAACAACAACCCACCATAATGTTCACTGTAAAATAATTTCTACACAATCCTTTGGAATGTTGAATACTAAGAAAATATGCACAAAATTATCACTCATCTGTTATTCTTCCTATTTGGTATCCTGGCTGTTAGGAATCCTTTTTTTCAGCCTGGTAATAAGTACTTCTGAATATTCTTTCCCTTTGTTTTCCCACTCCGGGATGGCCAGGTAGCCACTGTGGCCAGGTACACCAGGTAGCCAAGTAAGCATGAATAGGGACAGACTCCATGAGCACCTTTGAGAGTAAGACTATTTTAAGAAATCCTTAATAATAATAGTTAATGCAGCATATAATGCAAAAAACAATCATTTTTTATTTAAACAGTTCTAAGAAAATGAGTATTTAATTCAAATGTTTTACCTGAGTATATGCAACGATTGTTCGTGCCAACTATTATACTCTCAACTTATACTCTGACTGGTTCCGTTAAATAGGTATAACTAAAATAAAAGTCATATTTCCAAATGGAACTTCAGTGTATAAGTAATGAATAGCTCATATTCGCTTCAACTCAAAGAGAAGCAGAGACTTACAGTCACATGTACTCTGTTTTTTCTCTCTTTATCTATCCTCCAAGTAATAAAAAGAATAATTAAGAAAAAGGAGAGTAATTTCACAGGTTAAAAGCCAAGGTTTGGAAAAACTGTTTGCAACAATAAAATTTGTTTTTTTTTTCATAGCACCAATTCATACATTATATTAAAAGCAGTATGCTGCTAAAGAGGAAGCACAAGTCATTCACTTTTAATTTATCCTCTGATATGTAATGTCAAAAGATAGACTTGGAAATCTTTTCCATGATGAAGTTCATAAACTAACTCAAGATTATATCTAGTAGATTGGCCTCCAGTGACTCCATTCCTGTATGTTAGAGACCAAGTTGGAAAGAAGTGCAGTGTCACTGTATAACCTATCAGCCCCATCTGTGTGACCAATATAAAGGGAAGGAATGTAAATAATTGACTAATTTTCTTTGCAAGTTGGGATGAATCATGTCTGCAGTTTTCTCAGTAGAGAAAATGAATATTTCTGTGCAGTTCTTCACCAGGCATTCACACCTCTCCCAAACCTTTCCAGGAAATTATTCTGCACAGAAATACACATTAGTTTGTTTTGCTTGGAAATTATTGGCAGGTTGTGCAAGAAAAAAAGTTGTGAAAATTTTGTGTGTGTGTGACACCGACCTCTTCCCAGATAATTGTCCTGGACTGCAGCCAGCACACACAAACACCGCTGATAAGGATGGTAATTAGCAAAGCAAGCAGCTGAAACAGTCCACAAACCTTGCCAGGAGTGAGAGAAAGAACAAGACAAAAGCCAACATCAGAAACACAGAGATCACCATAGTCAGTCCAGTCCAGGGTCAGAGCACGCAGAAGATAACATGAGTCCAGTCCAGGGCAGCCAAAAAGTAACAAGAGTCCAGTCCATTCCAAAGTAAAGGCAACAGGGAGTCAGGATACACAAAGCCAGTGCCAGCAACAATCACACCAAAGGATCATGCAATAAACTCTGGCATTGAGTTGGTGTCTCTCTACTTCCTAAATAGGGGACGCCCTCCCCCATACCAAGTGAGGCTGGTTAGCTAATTGCCTTACAGCAATTCTCTGGGATCTGTATCTGCCAGCACTTTCAGCCCTGTGCTGCCTGAAGGAGGGAACCTCCAAGCCTGGTTCCTCCCCAGAGTCACCACTAGGCTGCTGTACTACCAGAGGAATCCCACCAGCACTAGGACCTGGCTGAGCCTCCTCCTCTGGGGCTGGGAGATCAGGGCTGGGCTCTGGCAGAGCAGAATTAACACCTGGTGTAGCCTCAATTACCTCTTGCACTGGAGGAACCCCATCCTCCTCATCCTCCGAGACCTGCTCTTGGCTGGCCATGACAATAATCATATGGGATTTTTGGTGCCAGACTACTGTTTACTGGTACAAAAAACAGCATTTTCACACACACACACACCACAACCTTGGGTTATTTGTGCATTTGAGAGAGATTGTTGCTTTTGAGCAAAGAAGCTAACAAAGACACAAACAAAAACAGCCCTGTTGTTTCTCCAGCAACTAATATTCAGATTTCTCCAAGGTAGATGAATAGTTCACAAAATCCATCATATTCCAGGCCACAGATGAAGTGAATCTGTAATTAACAGATAAACAAACAAGTATTTGATGAATGTAGTTTATACCATGCAAGATAAGCCATAATGCACTGCAGTTTTATTCAAAAGCATGTTTATGTCACATGAGGGAAAAGCATACTGTAGAGGAGCTATGACAATCTGATGGTCAAGGAGACAGGAATATTTGAGGAGTCAATAATTGGAGTGATATCTAGAAGGCTGCAGCAGATGGACTGGTTTGTTGAACTTGTGAAAGACTGAAGGGAAAGTATCTTAACAAGTTTATTTTTTCTGTTTCATTCTAATTATTTAATATAAGTTCAGTGTTGTCTTTACCAATACAGCAATTAGTATTCTTAGAAATGTTTCCCATGGTTATGTATTCAAAACCAATTTAGCAGATGGATATTTTTTTCAGCTAGAATTTGGAGGTCAACACAGAATTTTTAACAAGTTTATGAGTCTAGAGATTTATCATCTGTGAACAGCAACCATAAATGCCTATTTGGAAAATATTTCTCACATTTGAAAATGCTGCATAGCAAAAATGTGAGTTGAGAGATCAGTTTCATCATGTCATTTCCAAAGACCTAACATTTTAGTTATATTATAACAAAAAAACTGGGGGGAAATGATTTGATAAGCTATGAGAAAGTGTAGAAATTAACAAAGTAAAAAGTGTTAGTTTGGATGAAAATTACTTCTGCTAGGAGGAAGTCACTGTGCATTCATGCTAAATTATATTATTATTCTGATAAAGAAATATATTTTTCAGATGAACAGAAATAAAAGATAGTAGAAATAAAATGTCTAGTCACCCAGCCATGCCCCTTTCCAGAATACTGTGCTGTTTTAATTGTAGTTTTGTTAAACTGCTTTTAAATATTTAAAATGCATGTTTTTTTAATAGTTTAATTCTGTCTTAATGTTGATCTTTTACATTTATTTAACCGTGTTGTATTTGTTTTAATGAATAAACTTCCTTAAGTTCCAGTTTTGAGGAGAAAGGAAGAGGAAAAATAAAGATAATGATGGTGACGACAACAATGATGTACACTGTAAGGTAGGGGTGCACTCCAGAGCCTAGAGGACTGACAGCCCTATTTCCAGCTTCTCCAGAATACTAGAGACCATAGCTCACCATCACGGCTGCCATTTTAAACAACTGGAAATTACAACACATCACTTCCAGTTGCATTTCAAGCCATTGAGGGGAGGTTCTGAGTGGGACAGAATCCCAAATAGCATGTAATAGTTCTGCAAAGAGACTTTTGATTGTAGGTATTCAAACTGGGGCTGATGGTGATAAAAAATGACTTTAGGGAGAGCGCTAGGGCTTTGAGGGACACACGATCTAAATGTGAATTAACAGACCACTCCATCAACACACAGATATGTAAGTTAGGTTCCAGTATTCCAGTTGACAGTCAACATTCTGTGGCTCTTGGACATGAACATTTTCAATGTTCACTGGAATTTTCTTTTTCCATTTATTATTTTGGAGGATGGACTGTCACCTTTCATGTTTGTGTAGCTGTGTGCATCTGTGTATTCTCTTCAACAAGCTAGTGCCTCCTTTTGTTTCTCAGTGGCTAGATTGTGATCCAGTCCTACCAGCAAGGGGCACTGAATTGAACAAGTGATGTTAAAGGGACAAGACTAGAAAGGAAGAATATTATATACTTCAATAGAAGGATTTATTTATGTCTTCCTTTTATAAATGGTATTCCAAAGCTTATAACAAAACATGATATAACAACAAAAGGTGCCATTATTTTATTTTAATTTAATCCTAATTAGCAACACACAGTGGCATTAAAGCCAGAAAAAGCAGCTGAATATGCTGAAAAAGAAAACAGCAATAAATCATAAAATGTCTTCCAGAATATGTTTACAAATGCTTTCTAAAAACAGAAGAAAGAGAGTGGGTCAGAATCAGTATGTAAAACAGTTCTTTGATTAGCTAATTTAAGTCTTTGAAAAAAATAGTTTGCAGGGTGACTGATTAATAATAGTAGTGGATGTAATCATATCAAAGGGAATCAGGAAATGTAGGAAGAATAATATATCACCAATGATTAATCTTCCAAGAGAAATCATTTCATCTCAGCTAGATAGACCCATTTATTCAATGGGAGTTACCCATGTGCCAACTCATGATTCAACAATTGAATCAATGGGTCTGTTGTAATGGTGACTAACCAATAGGACTGAGGCTACATTATTTAGAAGCACAGATTGTAATTCATTTTTCTAAACTACTCTGTTTTAGTAATATTCCCAATTTATGCATTATTTTATAAGCCATATCTATAACACAAAGACTCATCCTGTTGCAGCTTTCAGAACTTCATTTGTGACAGAAATGTTAGGTTTTAAAGTCCTGGTTATACCATAGATAGATAGATAGATAGATAGATAGATAGATAGATAGATAGATAACCATAACTATACAATTCTACCTGTGAGAGCCTAATTTCATTTTTTTAAAAATGGGTCATGTCACAGAGATGAAAGATAGGAGGAGAGCATGCTCTTAGCTTTGGCAAAACTTTCATAGGAACTCCTTGATGATATTTCTGTGGTCTGGAATTTTGCCTTTCAGTGCATCTGAAGGTCACAATGACTGTGCTTTATTTTAATATGTGGTCCTAGGGATGGATAGTTTTTGCTTCAGTTGCAGGAACAGCCACTCTAGATGAAAGGCATCATTGGGGATGAATGTGGAGAAAATGTGGGGGTATTTATGTCTCTTCCAAAAGGTGACTCAATAATTCCAAATCTAGCTACCACCAGTTGAGTCCAATACATCTCATGTCTTGTAATATGGAGTCATAATCATTCTAGAAATGATTCTATGCAATGGATACACTAATTCTGAGAATCGTAGCTTCTGATTAAAAAACAAAACAGGAAACACAGACACAAGAAAGCTTTATGTTACGCATGCAAAGCCTCTCCCTGCTGTTAATATGGGAATAATGTGGAGATTAATAAAGGGGTTTAGAAACAAAGAACTGGGTTATTGTTCTTCTTTATTTGACTCTCTTTAGTCTGCCCATCTAATATCTTCACCTATAAATCATTTTACCTGTCATTAATTTGAATGAAAAAGATTGAGGTTACTGTGATCTAATGCTGTTGTTTATTTTGACCATTTTGCTGGAGATGATTGCTCAATTAAGCAATTGTAACCTACCCCAAACTCTCACTGCTTCTTTTGATAGTAATTAGTCTGCCTTGTTAAGAAGAAACTGATAGGGCAGCAGAATGAGCTTTTCCACAATTTTTTAAAAAAATCCCCACTTTAGCTGATGTGAAATTAGCACTTTCATTTCACTAGAGACATTAAGCAAATCCAAGATGAGACTATTAAAGCCACATTCCCACAGAATACAGAAGAATAATATCTGAATTTCCGGTATAGCTAGCAGGGATGGGGAAAATATTCATAATGATTTGTTCTCAGGTTAAAAAATTGGATTCCTGACCGTCAGGAATCCTGTTTCTTCTAGCCTAGCTAAGATTGCATCCCGTCATGTCAATGACGATCTGATGCCTATAACAATGTAAATATATTTGGAGGTTTGCTCTCTGGCTTCTGAAAATATTGTCTTGCTTATGATTTAAATGAAGAATATTATGTGCTTAGGATTCTATTTTGCACCTGCACAGTCTGTATTCCACAGATGAAATGTTCAAACAGCCAGCTGCTGTGATAGCAGTTGAACGTTTGACATAGGCTTTGTAAAATGGAAATGCAATTACCATAACAACAATCTGCCTCTCAGGAAAAGCCTGGATGTGTGTCTTCATGAAACAACTACTCTACCCTTATCCCCAGCATATAGAAATCAGTCATAAGAAATTAGTCATTTACAGTTTGGTTGACCTTACAATGGCTGTTCAGTGCTGTGTCAATGGTTACAGCAGGTGTCCCCAACCTAGAACTGTCTGTGATGGACAATGAGTCCCTTCAGCCAGGACCACAATGAGAGTTGTAGTGCAACACATCTGAACATCATCAAATTGGTGAATGCTGGACTACAGCATCACTCCTGCAGAGAAAAGCACCACCAAGACTCCTGCATAGAGGCCTGTTCCATCATTCTGATGAGCAACTAATGAGGATTTTGTTTTTATTACATAAGTATATTTAGTATATTATAGTGCTGTGTTTTATTGTTTTGTTCTTGGTTGTATATCTCTAATCATAGAGTTGGAAGAGACCACAAGGGCCATTGAGTCCAACCTTATTCTGCCATGCAGGAACTCTGAATCAAAGCATCCCCAACAGATGGCCATCCAGCCTCTGCTTAAAGACCTCCAAGGAAGGAGACTCCACCACTCTCCAAGGAAGTGTGTTCCCCTACTGTCAGGAGGTTCCTCCTAATGTTGAGGTGGAATCTCTTTTCCTGCAGTTTGCATCCATTGGTCCATGTTTGGTAAAAAGGGTGTTATAAATAAATGTTGTTTTGGTAGTTAGTAGTAGTAGTATTCCTGGTGAACTGCACTGCTCTCTGTCTCCATATTCATATCTCCCAATGTTACTTGCTTCCTGGTAAATTGTGTAGTTGTTCTGTGCGAATAAAAACATGCATTCAATAAACACCACTGCTGCTCTCATTTTAGTTTTGCTTCAGGTCAACCACAGAATTCTATAGCTGCTTTCAAGACCAATAACCACTATTTATTTACCCCACTCCCCCCCCCCCCCAAACTGGGACCCGGAGGGGCGGACAACATTAAAAAAACAGAACAATTAAAAACATTGAAAAGCTTAGAAACAATAACTGAAGGACCTTCATATGTAGCCCACAAAAAAAAGTGTTGCTGAATTGAAGCCTGGATATGTCCACCAATGTAGGTTGACACACTAATTCCAGGATACAGCAAAGAATGCACTCAAAAGGGTCAGGGAGAGATTCTTCCTTCACCTCTGGGCTCTATCCTTACCTCTTACGCTGGTTAGTCTCATAGTTTAAGACCAAGTACCCAAGACATCATCATAACAGTACTATTAGTTCCTCTAATTTAGCAGGAGTTTTTGGAATCCATAATTGAGGCAGAGACTATTTAGAAATAACAGCCCATTTCAAACATTTCCCTCTTGTTTATTCAAACAGAATGTGGAAGGGGATTAGGATCATAAATTCAAGATTGCCAGTCTTGGGCACATCCACTCCCAAAGTTCACACATCAATAGACACCATACCGGCTGAAGTATTGAAACACTGTCCAGAAATATGGACCAAAGCTTTGGCCAATTTATTCACTCTGGTAAATAATACGGGCGAGATTCCAACAAGTTGGAAAGATTCAATTATAATCCCTATCTTTAAAAAAGGTGATAAACAAGATCCAGCTAACTATCGCCCGATAAGTCTGCTTTCTATTGTGGGTAAACTTTACGACAGTTATTTGGCAACGAAATTGCAAAGCTGGATGACCACCCAAGCCCTTCTTGGGCCTGAACAAGCGGGCTTTAGAGGCCATATGTCTACTACAGATCATATCACAGTCATTTCATTTCTTATCAATAAATATATTTCCTGACCCAAAGGGAAATTATATGCTGCTTTTATAGATGTAAAAGCGGCTTTTGATCTTATTCATCGACCTATACTTTGGAGCAAATTGGATAGGTTAAACATAGATTCAAGACTCTTGTTCTTGTTGAGCCAAATTCATACTAGCAATTTCTGTAGAGTGAAATTTACTGAAAGAGGACATCTAACTGACCCAATCTATTCAGGAATAGGTGTAAGACAAGGCTGTGTTCTAGCCCCACATTTATTTAATTTATTTGTGGCAGATCTTCCAACTTTCATGTCAACGGTCGACACCCATCCTCCTATGCTAGGAAATCGCCCACTTTTTGTGTTGCAATATGCCGATGACACTGTATTACTTTCGTTGACTCAAGTGGGCTTATCGAGAGCCCTGAATAGATTTAGTGAGTATTGTGTTAAGTTCCACCTACAGATAAATGTTACTAAATCAAAGGTTTTGGTATTTTCAAAAGGATTCACTCCAAGGAAATGGAAGGTGAATAACCAAATTATAGAGCAGGTAAAAATGTATACATATTTTTTCAGGATTCAAGATAAACAAAAACAAGACTATATTGATTACTAAGAACATGAGAACGGAAGATGAAGAAAAATTGACAATAAAATCAGGAATTGAAGTTAAAAAAAAGGCAAAGTACTTGGGTATATGGTTGTCGAATAAAAATATAGAGTTATTTGAAAACAATTATAAAGTGGTATGGAGACAGATCTCAAGGGACATGCAGAGATGGAATAAATTGGACCTGTCGCTGTTAGGAAGAATAAATACCATCAAAATGAATGTGCTCCCCAGGATAATGTATCTCTTCTTAAATCTGCCTATAATTAACAATGATAAGATAATTCTGACATGGGAGAAGGAGATTAGCAAATTTTTGTGGAAAGGCGGAAGGGCAAGGATAAAAGCTCAGATACTACGGAAAAGGAAGGAAGAGGGGGGCTCTGCTCTCCCAAACATGAAATTGTATTTTTGGGCAGCAGGGTTACTTTGGTTGCAGGACTGGGTGAGGTTAGAAAATAATAATTTGTTAAATATTGAGTCATCAAATCTGAGATATGGTTGGCACGGGTACCTATGGTACCGTAAAGACTTAATTAATAAGGATTTTGTTAATCACGTTATCAGGAAGCCCCTTCTAAGAATTTGGAAAACAATAAGGTCTATGTTTTATTTCAAGATACCATACTGGGTTTCAACATAGGAGGCGTTATTCGGCAGATGGGAAAAAGCACAAAGCTGGATAAGATATAAGGACTTAATCAAGAGAACAATAAGAGGGGAAATAGAAATCAAATCCAGGCAAGAATTAGAATGCAGAGGAATCAAGGTCCAATGGTTTATGTATTATCAAATCAAATCTAAATTTAAAGAGGATCTAATAAAGGAAGGACTAGAATTACAACCAACTGAGCTGGATAAAATCTTCTGGGACACGGATAAGGGGAAGATTTCGAAATTTTATAAACTTCTAGCAACAAGGGAGCTTGAATCTGAAATAATAACATCCAATATGATAAGGTGGGCACAGGATGTGGGGCATCCGATTACGTTAGAAAGCTGGAAAAATTCTTGGAAAAAAACAGCTAAATTTACGGTTGCCCAGGACCTTAAAGAAAATATCTTAAAAGTTGCAAATAGATGGTACCTGACACCATCAAAGCTATCCAAGATGTTTAACAGCAGTAAAAATGACAAATGCTGGAAGTGTATAAAAGCTGAAGGAAGTAATTACCATGTATGGTGGTCGTGTTCCAAAGTTAGGTGCTTTTGGGAGAAAATTCATGATAACATACAGAAAATAATAGGGGTAAACTATGTCAGGGCTCCTGAATTATATCTGCTTAACATGACCAGTTATTTAGGGAACGAGCCGGAGAAAAAATATTGGAAAATTGTTTTGTACTTTATAACTGCAGCCAGAATACTGTTGGCCAAATATTGGAAATTAAAAGATGTACCCAATATAGAAGAATGGATACAGAAGGTCATAGAAATTAAAGCTATGGACAAATTAACTGCTGTACTAAAAAATGAGGAATACAAAAATGATTCATGGAAACCTTTTGAAGACTATGTCTACAAAAGATGGAATAAAAAAATGTAATAAGATTGCTGTATGAAGATAACAAGAAGACAGGGATCATAGATAATAATTTGTTAAAATAGGGCATTTTGAATTTGAAATTATGTTAACGTAAAGGCTACGAATGTATGAACATATTAATATTTGAAAACAAAGAGTCATACCATAGCAAATTGTAACAGAGAACAGCATGATAAATACATACTGTAAGACTGAGCAAGGTTGTATTATATCTACTGATCATATGTCTCTACCTATTTTGGAATTGGAAATATTTTGAAATATTAAATAAAGCTAAAAATAAAATTTAAAAAAAATGTATACATATTTGGGAGTTCTTTTCCATTATAATGGTCTTTGGGCAAAGTAGAGAGAATCTACTGGAAAAAGATCTCTGGCGACTTTACAATCCTTTTATTATAAGAAGGGAAACCAAGATTTCCTTGCAGCTATGAAAATTTATAAAACCAAAATAAGACCACAAATACTATATAGTATATCTGTTTGGGTAACAGCTTTTAACAAGGAGGTTGAAAGTCTACAAACACAACTTTGCAGGAAATTGTTATCTATCCCACCATGTGTTCATCACCTAACATTATATGCTGAGCTTGGTCTGGATACACTCGAGACCACAGCTTGGTTGATGGCGTACAAATTTTGGCTTAAAATCCATTATAGACCAAATAGATCTAGTCTAATTTGGTTTCTTTTATCTGATAATTATTATACTAACTGGTCAAAAATCTATGAAGATAAATTAAAATTAAAGGGCCTAAGTCTGGACTCTCTACTCCTCCTAACAGAGGAGGAGTGTTTTAAGACAATTAAGGATTGTTTTTTGAGTTGGGACTACATGATGACTTATTCCACTCCTCCCAGAGTGTGCTCCCCTTCTGTATTTGGCATTCCCCCCTATTGTGGCGAGATGCCAAAGTACTTTCAATCATTGTCCCTTCAGATTTCGAGGAAAGCTTTCCTCTTCGCAAGGTTGAATATTCACCCTTCCTGTGTCACCAGGGGTAGATATTTGAGGATCCCTTTTGCAAATCGAATATGTTTATGTGAACTATCTCCAGATACTCTCCAAAATATCACATTTCTTTGCCCGCTGTATCAAAAACCGAGAGCGAAATTGCTAAAGAAACTTTTGGAAATGAACTACTGTTTAACGGATATAACTCTAGTACATTTATTGGAGGATTGTAATGTGCAGATTACACAATTGATGGCCAATTTTCTAATGGAGGGAACAAAAATCTGGCACGAATTAAATAATGGTTAGAGTTTAGTGTTAGATGATTTTAAGGACGATAAATTTTTTAAAATTTTAAAATTTTAAAGTTTTCATGTAACTATTTTAGTTTAATTTTGTATTGTATGTTTGTTGTATATTGTCTATTGAGATGCCTAATAAAGGTTGATGGATGACAAGACAAAAAGTCAGAAGGTAGGCTCTTTGCTCTTTCACCTGAACAATCTTGGGCCTGTTACAGACTGCCAAAATAAAGCTGCTTCGGGTCTCTTTGGAGGTGTGCTGTTTAAGTGATGCATGGGTCCTAAGAGTCCAGAGGTCGCGCCAAAGCCACACTCCATTCCTAAGCACTGGAGTGCAGCTTTGGTGCAGCTTCCGGATTCTTAGGATGCATGCATCATTTAAACAGCATACCTCCAAAGAGACCTGAAGCAGCTTTATTTTGGCAGTCTGTAACAGGCCCTGGACTGACATCCTGTAAGGGACATAGACACATATAAGCTCCCCTTATCTGTGTGTTTCTCATCTTTTAGGTGCTATGGGTGCCTGTGCTGCAATACTTAAGGCCCTCTCCCCAGCTTTCTGAACAGCCTCTGCACAGCCATGTCATGCTTTGTGTGGAGTGGGCATAATCATAGAAGTGCCTGGGTATGTCCCCATTGCTAAATGCAAAATGATTACAACAGTGCTGAGTCCTCCAGAAGTGGATCTCTGCATTGATGTCATCATTTTGTATCTAGCTATAGGGGTATAAACAAACCCTTTTGTGATCCTGTCTCCTCTCCATAAGGTACTAAATGGCCGTGCCAGGGGCTTAGGGGCCTGCTCAGTAAGCCAAGGGTCGTGTACGGCTCAGCCTAACATAGGTTTACATGTGGAGCTATAACAGCCATAAAGGATTACAATCTTGAAATCCTACATAAGGTTGGCAACCCCAGTCACATATGAAGGTTTCAAGTTATGTGGAGAATTTTAAGCATACTTAGCTTGAACATCTGAGGGTAAAGGTGGGTCCAACAAGACTGGGATACTACAAACAGTTCTTCCCCACTTCCAAATGTTCTCTCTCTCTCTCTCTCTCTCTCTCTCTCTCTCTCTCTGAGAGCATGTATTGGTGTGGGGGTGGGGATTAATCAAGATAATTGTTCAAACGTCTCCATGCAAAATGAAGCGCAGATACTGGTTCTATAAATCTGTTGCATGGAGGCCAGGAAAAGAAGCAACTGGGTCCTCAGGGACAGTTTTTGGTTGCTTTGTGATGTACATTTAGCACAATGAATATAATGTAGTTCTGCTTAGCTTTCCTTCCATTGTTATTTCACAAATCAGTTTGCATAGGTTCTCCTAGGACAGTCCTAAGTGAGAAGATCAGGACTGCTATGTTACAGCTATATGAATAACTGGCTGTGTTGGTATGCCTTGTTAAAATGCGCTGGTTATATTAGATCATTACATAGTATATTTCAGAATTGCTGTCTCTTTCTTACACTAGATGGCAGCATTATGGGCCTTACTACTGGCAGCTTATTTGAAGGGTTTCTATTACAAACATTTTGCAAAGCTTTATATTATCAGTGCAATATAAAATATCAACCACAGCCTCAATGTCTAATTTTCCATAATGTCTAATCTTCCATAATGATGGAATTTTAATGAAAGATTAATTTGTTTTCCTGAAAACATGTTTTAGAAGTGTTACAGGTTCTTAGGGGTTTCATTGGGTGAATAGATTAAAGTCAATGTGAAATTCCCTTATCTCAGAACCTTCAGTCTTTGTCATTATTATAGACAGTAATGTCAGTCATCTGTCAGGTAGTTAATGAGCACTCCAGGGCTTGGATTTTAATCCAAGCAAGGATTGTTTTACAGGTGTATAAACATTTAGCAGTCTTTTTATAGAATTGGACAGTGTTTTATATTGCTTTGTTTTAACTTCACTCCTGCCAGTTTCAGGCCAGAAAAAGCCTGTTTTTCAAGACTTGAGGAGGAATAGATGCATTTGATACTTATAACTGATCAGTATTTTGACTATGTACTGTACCACAGCTTCATCTCAACTTGAAACTGGCTGCACTCCTGTAGCTATTTGGAATTTCTTATAGACCTCCTAAAACTATTGCCATACCCAAGATTTATAATAGGAATCAGTGGAGCAGAAGACTTTTGTGTGGTGATTTTTAAGGAATTCTGATATCTGGTTGGGTCTGTTCCATATTAATTCCACTTCAAAATCTGAATTTCCTAACATAAATCCTAAAATTGTACACATTTACCAGTTGCTTAAGGGGATGGGAGATCTACTGCAATTGTGAGCACATTTGAATTGAAGTTAATGAGATTTACAGGTTTATAACAATCAAAATCCAGAAAGAGAGCAAAAGGGGAAACATTGTTAAAGAAAACCCTTGGGGGCAAGAAGATATTCAATAGAATGCTGTTTTTGACATTCACAAAGCACCAGGGAGACTTGAAATGCATCCTTATTGGTTTTAATTAAATATTTCACCACTTCATTATTGGTCTATTTTACAATCTGATCACTCAACCTTTGCACCATTTTGCAAATATGAATTTTCTTGCTGAGTCAGGCTGAAGTTTCCTGAATAGTTCCCCAGCCATCAGAAGGAAAATCTAATTGCTGAACTCTGACCTCACCACAGTCTATTGTATTGTTTTTAAGTATGCTTTATGTTTTAATTCTACATTGTTTAATTGTATTTTAAGGGGGGATTTGAGGGTTTGGACTGTATATTTGTAATCTTTCTAAGCCGCCTCAATTGCACTTTGTATAGAGGTGGGATATAAATAAATTTTATTATTATTATATTATTTATTGAAGTCTACCTAGTCCCATGTTCTGTTTCCAGCTATCATTGCAAACGGTAATTTGTATGTCTTTTCACGTTATGCATTTATAGCATTAACATTTAACACCATTTTAACTGTTTTCACATTATACATTTATAGCATATAACAGTTAATATAATGCTATGCAATAGTGGAATTTATAGTTTCCTGAGGTACTTAGAATTCTCTGCAAGATAGATTTTGTGACTCCAAACTATAGAGCCCGGGATTGCTTAGGCTGGTGTATAGCAGTTAAAGTGGTATTAAAGCAGATTGGTGGAGGATAGGGAATCTTGGAGATGTCTCATCCACAGGGTCACCATGAGTTAGGATCAACTCAAAGCTGGTTAACAACAACAACAAAAACTCTTGTGGGTTAATGTGTCATACTTAATGACATCACCAAGGGCTGAGATGTATAACATCTCCTTTATAACTTCACTAGGGCCCAACCCCTCTGAGTCAGTGCAGGTCTTAGGAGAATACCGCACCATGGTGTTAATGATTGCCGCCTGTAGCATTCTGGACTTTGTCTTTTAATGAGACATAAGAGCTCCCTGGCCAAGAGTTCTAAATGCCCTTCACTAAATTGCAAATCCCTGGATTCCATAGAAGGCAGCCATAGCAATAAAAGTGGAATAATAATGCTATAACAGTGTAGTGTGGCATTCGTTTTTGGGACCTGGCAACTCTACCCACATTATATTGTGGATATCTACAGTTGTTGTTGTGTACTTTCAAGTAGTTTCTGACTAATGTAGTTTCTTGAAGCCAACTCCATTCTTGATCCCTTTCAGTCTGGTTTCCGCCCAAGGCATTCTACAGAGATAGCTCTCACTATGATCTCAAAAGACCTTTTACGGGCCAAGGCTAATGGCCTTTACTCTGTTCTCATCCTTCTCGATTTGTCTGCAGCCTTTGATACCATTGATCACTGTCTCCTAGTTGACATACTCTCTGACCTTGGGTTCTCAGACTCTGTTCTTGACTAGTTTAGATCTTATTTGTCAGAAAGATCTTTTGCAGTGGTTGCAGGTGGTCAGACTTCATCTCCTTTTCCCTTATCTGTTGGAGTTCCCCAGGGCTCTGTTCTGGGTCCCCTTCTGTTTTCTCTCTACACACTGTCCTTAGGAAAACTCATTAGCTCTTTTGGTTTTTCCTACCATCTGTATGCCGATGACACCCAGTTGTATCTTTCCGCCCCTGACCTTTCTCCAAGGCTTGAACAGCAAGTCTCGTCTTGCCTCACAGCTGTCTCGCAGTGGATGCGCCATCGGCGTTTGAAGCTCAACATGTCCAAGACGGAGCTTCTTGTCTTTCCTCCTAAGTCCACCCTTCAACACTCCCTTTCTGTCTCTGTGGACAACATTTCTATTCAACCAGTCCAGCAAGCCCACAATCTTGGTTTTATCTTTGACTCTTCTCTGTCGTGTATCCCTCAGATCCAGACCACAGCCAAGGCTTGTAGATTTTTTTTTGTACAATATTGCCAAAATCCAACCATATCTCTCCACCTCTACTGCCAAGATCCTGGTCTATGCCCTAGTGATCTCACGACTTGATTACTGTAACGTCCTCCTGGCTGGGCTTCCTCTTTCTCACCTCCATCCTTTAATTTCTGTCCAGCATTCAGCTGCATGCATTATCACATCCACCCACCGCTCTGACCACATCTCTCCTTTGTTGGCATCCCTTCACTGGCTCCCCCTCCCTTTTCGCATTCAGTATAAGCTCCTGCTGTCAACGTTTAAAACCCTCCATGGGCTGGCTCCTCCTTACTTATCAGACCTTATTTCTCCTCACCTTCCCACTAGGGCCCTCCATTTTGGTAGTCAAGGTCTGCTGTCCCAGTTCAGGATTTCCTCTGCCCCATCTAGGATTCGCTCCTTTTCACTCGCTGCCCCTGACTCCTGGAACCTTCTTCCCCCGCGAGCAAGAGCCATCACGTCTTTAACCAGCTTCAAAACAGAGTTGAAGAACATCCTGTTCAGAGAAGCGTTCCCAGGCATTGCATAACTGTCACATGCTATTTGATGTTCTTTTGTTGTCTGTTTTATTGAATCATTTCCTGTATTGCTATGTATTTTATATGTATTATCCTACTAGAAAGGCCCCTTCCCCACCACCTCTCCCTTCTCCTTTTGTGTCGTGTCTTTTTAGATTGTAAGCCTGAGGGCAGGGAACCATCCAATTAAAAAGATTGTATGTACAGCGCTGTGTAAATTTACAGCGCTTTATAAATAAAGGTTAATAATAATAAAAACTAATGGTGACAATCATTCTGTTGCACCTTTTCTAACCACTTCTGGTGATCAGATCAGATAGTATTCTAAGTGCAATCTCAGCATAGGTTAAAGGCATTAAGCTGTTTACATTAGCTGTTAAGGTCCTAGGGACACCCCAAATCTTTCTTTTTTAAAAAAAAAACTTGCCTGATGCTGTTGGGTGAGCAAGTAAGCAAGGGTTATGCAAATTTGAATTTAGGTGATTGCTGCAAAGAGCAACATCTGCTCATACAGGCTGTCATATTCTGGAGGGATGAAAATGCAAAAGGCTGAAGGTCTGTGCCTGTTTTATAAAACTTCTAGTTAACTCATGCAGTGTTGAATACAATTGCTTCTTTAAAAAAGAAAAAGATGTCTATTTTGAGGGAAAGAAGTTGTTTTCTTTGGTAAAGAGAGAAATGAAAGTCATTACTTTAATTCATTTTAGGATAGCCATGACTATTTTACCACTGGGCATACAAGATAATTTTGATATGAATAATACTTCTAATGCATCCCCCTCCCCAGTTTACCCATTAAAGCAAATAATACTGTCAAGTGACAAGGCTAACTCTGCCATGTTTAAATCTTTCTACATGTCAATAAGACATCACTTATATATCTTCTTCTCTAGTGTTTTAAAAGCATGTTATCAAGTCATCACCAAATCTGACAGTTAAATTATATATTTCCTTTATCTAAAGACAAATGGTGTCACCAAAACAGTACTATGTTTACTCACAGCCCTTCTGACATTCATGGGAAAATTACTGCTCCTGAAGGTTTTGTTTTGTTTTGTTTTTTGCTTCCCTAACAAACCTGTCTTTGTCCAATAATTTGTTGTGTGTCTGCAGGTCATTTTTGACTTAT
>NC_056524.1:242015073-242046118 GCF_019175285.1 Sceloporus undulatus
TAATAACAATTACATTATTCCTCCAAACTCCTGAAGTTACTCACTTACTACAAATAATATTATATATCATTACTTTTTTAAAAAAGAAAGACAAAATGAATCTTATTTATTTATTATTAAAATAGTCATATCTCACCCTATAGTCAAAGCTCTCAAGATATATATCTCTCCCAAAGGATTATCCTCCAACAGTGTATTGACAAAAAGTACTGAGTAAAGTCAAAGGCTTTCATGGCCGGCATCCATAGTTGTGTTTTTTTTTTGTGGGTTTTTTGGGCTATGTGGCCATGTTCTAGAAGAGTTTCTTCTTGACGTTCATTAGCCTCCCAGCCTGAGGTCTGCCATCAGCACAGAACAATACCCATACAAATCACTCCTGCATTCCCAGGCTCACAAAGTGTGTGTGTGTGTGTGTGTGTGTGTGTGTGTGTGTGTGTGTGTGTGTATACCCACTTTTTTCAAGGCAAGCATTCTCTGAAGATGCCAGCCACAGATGCTGGTGAAACGTTAGGAAGAAAATCTTCTAGAACATGGCCACATAGCCCAAAAAAACCCACTATAGTACTGAGTAAACATTGCTTGTCCACAGATAAAGGGCATTTTAGTCAGAAAGCCTTCTGGCAACCAAGGTCCAATCTCCACTGCAGAAATAATGCAGTTTGACACACTTTAACTGCCATGGTGCCATCTTATGGAAACCTGGGGTTTGTAATTTCTTTTGAGATCATCTGACAGAGAGGACTATCTCACAAAACTACAAATTCCAGAATTCCATAGCATTGAGCCATAGCAGTTACAGCAATGTCAAAATGCATTATTTCTGCAGAGCAAATGCAGCTCAAGTGGCTGCTGAAGAAGGGACTTCTAATAGGTATGTACTTTTTTTTTTATCAATGTGCTTTTAAATAACTTTTAATTCAGTTATTGTAATATTATAATGTGTTCAGTATGTCTTATTGTATATCTTTTTGTGTTTTATCAGCATCTATTGTTAATCTTCTCATGAGCTGTCCCCAGTTCAAGTTCTAAGGGAAAGGTGGGATATAGATCTATTTATTTCTATCCCACATTTCTCTCAGCATAAGATTTAAAGCACATTACAAAGTATGTTAAAATTTAGGGAGATGGATATGCTTACCTTGGATATGAGAGGTGATACTGATTGATTGATTTTATTTTATTTGAATTGATTTATATCCCACCTTTTTCGTAAACAGGATTCAATGATATGAAAGCCATCTTCAAATATATAAAATCATCTCATATAGAACATTGAGCAAGTGCATTTTTTTATTTTTTTTTTTTGCTCTGGAGACAAGAACTCAAATCAATGATTCAAACTGCAAGAAAAGAGATTCCACTTAAACATTAGGAAGATCTTATTCACCATAAAAACTGGTTAATAGTGGAATAGACTGCCTTGAAGAGTGGTAGATTCTTCTTGGGAGGACATTAAGCAGAGATTGGATGATCATCTCTTGGGAGTGCTTTATGTATTCCAACTCTACAGCAAGTTAGACTAGATGGTCCTTGCAATCCCTTCCAACTATATAACTCTATTATCTGAAGGGCCAACTCTATGATTCTATAATTTGGAGGGCTATAACTTCTCCCGGCTCTCTATAAAATCTGAAGGATCTTCCTTAATCCTGTTAAATTATATTCTTACATTGGAGATCCCAGGGACTCAACTACAAGCTTTATGCATGCCAAGCCAATGCTCTGCTTCTGGCCTAAAATGCTATTATAAATAAAACTGCCATCCAGTTAATCCTATGCACATTACTTGGGAGGAAGCCCCACTGAACTCAGATGACCTTACTGAAATGAGTTAACATGCTTTCAATTGTGCTGTCAAAAATTTTTTAATCCTCTCTGGCTATAATTGAAATGCCATTTTCTGCTTTCTGCTATGTTTGACTAAAGAAGTGGCTGAATCTTTGAAGGAGTAATTCCTTAGAGTATTTATATAGATGATTTTTCCAAATGGATAATATTTGTTTCTTTCAGAAACATCCCATTACATCTGAAGCCTTTGAATTCTGGTTTCTTTTTGGCTCTTAAACATTCAACATCCTTGAAAGCTAGGGGGGAAATGCAGAGATGGACAAGTTATCTGCTTTGATTAAAGAAAAAAAAACTTTGGTGACTTTTTTTTGTTGAAAGATTGGGAGCCTTTGGTTGACGTTTTGCAGAAAAATAAAAATAATATGTTAAAAGTGGGGTTTGATCGTTAGTAGGCTGGGCTTAATTGAAGAAGTTTATATAAAAAGATATAGTTGGCAAAGTATGGCTTTATATATTAAAAGTTATAACCATTTTAAAGAAAGTTTCTTGTATTTTCTCTTAATAATTATTCTTTTTTTCTTCTCTTGCGGATTTTCTCTTCTTTTTCTCTTTGTTCTCTTTCTTTAGTTGCTTTGTTGGTATGTTTTCATAGTTTTAATTCACTGAAAGGTTTTGATAAAAATGCTCAAAAAAAAAAAAAAGCCAGACAGAAATGTGATGTATGCTAGCCGCACACAGCAAAAGATGGTTGAAATTTGCATAAATTCTATGTTAAATTATAGGTGAGAGATGCATATTTATTAACCAATACTAGAATTTAAATAGATGTACAATGTATCAAATCACAGGGGCAAAGAAAATGACCAGGTTACCTCAGGTTTGTCTCCAAATGCTTATTGTAACAGACAAATTTAAGACCCTCTCTGTTCCCAAAGTTACTTATCTTAAAAAGAGATCCATTCAACAGAAGATTCTTTCAACCAGAGGAATATCTTCTGCCTCATCTTTATAAAATAAGGCATGTTGCCAATTTTTCTCTTCTTTTTTAATCAGCCAAACGTGAAATGCATTCAGCAGGTCTTCAGATTTGCAGGTACAAGTGCTAATAGCCCCCCCCCCCCCGGCTTTCTTGCAGCTGGTTAGAACAACACATGAGATTAGATTCTAAGACATCTTACCAGGATTGGTGACATTTGGTGGAAATTTTGAAGGGATATTCAACTGTGGCTTCTTTATGAAAGGATGTCATTTGCTGTAGAAATATTTGCTTCTGATGAAATAAGCAGGGTAAAACAATAATACTGCAAGGAATAACTTCTGCTTGTAATTTGTTCATTGGCCTTACTTAGTAATGGTTATAAAATAAATGTTGGGTAGTAGAAATAGGCACTATAAAACAGTGCCAGATTTTTCAGTCTCAAGAGAATTTATGTGTAATGAAAGCAGAAGGATTAAAAAAAAACAATAAATAAAATAAATAAAGCTATTGGACAAAGCTATTTCTAGCACTGTTTACTCTGGTATGTTTTATTTTGACTCTTTCTTTTTCACAAGTTATATACAGGAAACATTCTCCCTCACCCTCTTCCTTCCTGCATGGTTTTGTTTATCTTGCAAAAATGTGCCTCTGATAAATAGAACATTGAAGAATGTCAGAGTGGCAGGCAGTCAAGAATATCAGGAAAAAATGAGGCATCTACTCTGACCAAAGCTGGTGGAAACTAACCTGTGAGAAACTAAACATTTCATCTTTTCTGGTCTCCTTCCTGTAACATTGTGTTTGAGATTCCATCCTGCTATCTGTTTTGGTAGGCAGCCTGATTCTTTGGGTGCATCTATTCTGCAAACCTACAGTATATTGTTTTCATGCCAGTCTGGCTATAATCTATCACCACCCACAGAGAATCTCAGGAGTTGGAGTTTGTTGTGTCTGCTGAAACTATTCTACAATACTAGGAATCCCTAGCCCCCTTCACAGAAATATAATTCCCAGGATTCCCTGGGGAGTTGTTGTTGTTCTTGTGAATTGCCCTCAAGTAGACTTTCACTTATGGTGACCTTATGAATGAGAGACCTTTAGTCACCCTGTTCAACAATGCTGCTTAGGTCTTGCAGACTCAGGGCTGTGGCATCCTTGATTGAGTCTATCTATCTAGAATGCAGTCTTCTTTTCCTACTGCCTTCTATCTTACCAAGCTGTCAGTCATGTCTTCTGATGACAGGTCCAAAGTACACTGGTCTCAGTTTAGACCAGTATTCTCAAGACAATTGCCAATTGGAAACCATTCCATTTTTCCATCTTATGTCCTGATAGTAACTTCTTGTCTTGAGTACAGGTTACACATCAGGACAATCAAATGTTATGACACAACCATTTCTTTAAGAGTGATCCATAATTTTTCATGATTTACAAAGTCATTATCTTTAAATGACTACGGGGGTATTCTTTAAGTTGTATTTTGGTGCAATGGTTGGTTTAGTATTCATCTTTAGCTTTAGCTCAAAGATTAGATAACAGCAGTTCATTATCTATGCCACAATCTACTCCTGGTATTGTTTTTGCTAAAAGAATGGTGCTTCTCCTTCTTTTCCTTCCAATTATGTAGTTTATTTTATTTCTATATTGGTCATCCATATATACAGTTTGTTCTCTAGTTGCTTAAAAATGTGTTGGCTTTGCAAAATTTAATCTGTCACTCTCCTGCTTCATTTCTTGATCCTAGGATACTACAGTGGCGGGGGGGGGGGGAGTGGTCCAAGTAGCTTTTGGGAACTATAAGTTTTTCCATGATCTTAAAACTACAACTGTCAAGTTCCACTAGGTCCCTCCCTTCTGGATGATTGGCAGCACTTCAGAAAGTAAAGAAGATCCCAGTCTCCAACCTCATCTTAGTCTTCTCTCTTCATAGATAGAGCACTGCCACCACCACCACCCCCATTTTTTCTACCTCACTGTCTGGTAATTTAAAGGATAGGAAAAGCAAGAAAAGCAGCAGTGGTGATTGGCCCTCTTGACATTTAAAGCCAATTTTTTAAAAAGATGATCAAAGTGCTGAACCTAGGGGCCCGGAAGCTCATATTAAGACCTAAATGTGAAGAATATTGCCAGCATTCTGTGTTTTTGCGCACGACTAATGCAATCTAATTCTTCCCAGCTTTGTTTCAACTTGATCCTCTTTTAGCACTGTTGCTAAAATAATCCAACCTTTTATTATCATGTAGCTCATTGCCTTACTTGCTCCCATGGCCTTTCGTATACTTTTTTGTTGTTAATGCTATGACCCTTGAAGCATTGATCACGTGGCTGATATAGAACTTCCTAACTTGAATGAACACCAAGGAGGCATATTAGGATTCAGATGCATTTAAATTGTCTGGTGATGAAGGAAGCTTAGCACTGAAAACAATTTAGACCTGATACAGAGCTGTGTGTCATAATATTTATTATTGAAAGTATTCCTTCATCATCCTATTCTATGAGCCTGTAACATCTAGCAATATATTACACAGTGAGTGGGCCTTTATTACACAGTAAATTTCTTATTATACAGATATATATCCTGAGTCAACTTCTGCCCTATTTTTGAGATAAAGTCTAAGCATTAATGCCATTCCCGTGTTGTTTTGATCTGGTGCACATTTTGAAATAAACAGATAACCTTGGGTATATCTGCACTAAGATGTTACATCAGCTTCCTAATATTTTAACTGTCTTGGTTCCATCTTGCAGAATCCTGGGATATTTAATTGGAGGGGGGTAGTGAAAACTCTGTTCTAGCAAACTCTAATGCTTGTCTACAAACTACAAATCCCAGATTTCCATAGGATGGAGCCATGACAGTTAAATTGACATAAGACTGATATAGTTGTGTAGTACAGATACACTCAGAGGTGGTTCCCACTGGCTGATATGCCGGGATTCAAATCGAATCCAAGGTGAGGCATTCCTATTGGAAACCGAATTAACTCTAGAACAGTTCTAGAGTAACCCGCAATCGTTCCCACCTAAAATCGAATTGTAAAGCGGTTTAACTCGGCTTATCTTCATTTAACGCGGTTTTAAAAAATAGAAGGGTCGAACCTACATTTTTTCCTTGATTCGGGACAGGAATCAGAGTATGTAAATAGGAACGATCAGCCTCTGAAACCGGGTTAACTGGATGGGAGGAGCGGAGTGCGATGGGTTGGCCTGGGGTGTCACCCTCTTTGGTCTCTTTCTGCATCGCCAGCGCCATTTTCTTCCATTCGCATAGACTCCCCGCCCCCCCCCCCCAGTGGATTGCAACCTCCCCTCTGTTTGAGGAGAACCACTGAACACCATTTGTAACAGAGAAAGGCTGGATGCACAGCGATCTGGGGGGAAATAGAGCCTTTCCTTCTCTCTTTCCCAAACGGAATCTGGGGAGACATAGGAAACACTGGATGTGTGTGTGTGTGTGTGTGTGTGTGTTCCACTTTATCTCTATCCCTGGAGACTTCTGCCCTCTCCTCTTTTGTATTGTGTCCGCCTTTCTATCCTGGACGTCTCTTGCTCTTGCTTTATTCGGCTTTCACTCTCTCCTCTCTCTTAGGTCTGCAGCCTCTTGCCTCTGGGATCGTTCTCTTTTCCCTTTTTCTGTCTTGTGTCTCTATCCAACTTAAACCCACTGCTTTCTCCTCCTTGATCCGATTTGGCAAACACACACACTTTCCCATAGGCTCTTTCCAGAGGAACTATGGGATGGCTCCCAAGACAGCCCAAGGAGCAATCTTCCCCAAAGATTCTTTCCCCATGGGGCGGCCAAAGTGAATCTGGGGAACCAAGGCTCTTTCCAGAGGAACTATGGGATGGCTCCCAAGACAGCCCAAGGAGCAATTTTCCCCAAAGATTTTCTCCCCATGGGGCGGCCAAAGCGAATTTGCGGAACCAAGGCTCTTTCCAGAGGAACTATGGGATGGTTGTGTTTGTTGTGTTAGTGAGACATTTATCCTCCTCTGCCAGAAAGTGCTGGTGCCATAATAAACTACCATTCCCAGGATTCCCTAGCACTGAGTTATGGCAGTTAAGATGGGGAGACACAGAAGAGGACGAATAAGCGCCTCCTGATCGGCTCTTTTAAAAAAAAACCACCGCAAAATTTATAACGAATTAAAAATGGCCAGGTAGTGGGAACGCAGGTACAGGCTACATCGGTGTATGTTACTCCAAATTAATGTGATGTCATGATGACGTCGCTTTGATTGACAGCCGAAAAAGGCGAGTGTGAACGAAATAAAGCTAAAACTGGGTTATATATACACCGATTCATTCTTGAATAGGAACGAAAGCGGGTCATTTACAGCGATTCAGTTGGTACATGAGAACGAAGAAAAAAAAGCGATTTGGAATGCGGGATAACACCTGTGTTATTTTGAATCGGATTTAACAGAACCGGTGTATTTTAAATCATTGTAAATAGCAAGTGAGAACCACCCCTCAGTTATCTATTGAATTCATATATACCTAGTAATATAATGGTAGATTTTGTAGTGGAGGACTTTACCATAATAGTAATATTGTTGCACCCACAAGGAAGAACCCAACTATTTCCAATGGTTTCTGATACATGTAATATTTTAAATGAAGCAGTATGGGTGGCAAAGTGTGTCCCTAGAACTGCATGTCCCCCCAACAGCCTGTTTTTGCAAAGGAGAGAGATGTGGCTATCTCTCCTCAAAAGTGAGTATTCCCCTATTAACCAAGTTGTAGGGCATCATGTACTGTTTAATTTTTTAAAACACTATCTTTCAAAACCGTTAGTGGACTTCCTTTTTTTTAATTGAAGGGTGCATTTTGACAATCTTTTTGGCTCCTGAAGGGTGCTAGAAGAGGGATAGTTTCCCCAGACCTGTCGATATTGTCCATAATAGTAAGTTTAATATTTACTGTGTGTTGGGAAGAGGTCTCTATTTTCTATTAATATTCATTCATTTCTGTATGGTAAATACTGTCAGACAGTTTAGGGAAGACTCGGGCAGGTGTAGACCAGCCAGAATACTTTGAGCTACTTTCAGGGTATTCTGGCCCTGAAACCACCCTGAATTCCCTCCATTACCTGCCCAAGCAACACCAGGTGTCTGTCGACAAATGCATCCCGTGGTCCTGCCATGTGCCACTGCCACTAGGTTGACTTGCTCCCACTGGGGTAAAAAATGAGGTGTTCAGAGTCAATCACATGGCTGGGCACCTTGTTGTGACCCCAGAGGGAGCAACTCACACCAGTGGCAGCAGTACTGGACAACACAGCAGGTCGTGGCGTAAAGAGCTGACCGATGTCTCTCCAGAGTGCTCTGGATTTTCCTGTAAGATCCAGAGCAAATTGTGATTTTTTAAAAAACTGGAGTAAGGTAGGGATGACCCAGATTTGTTGTGGAACTGGCCCTCCCATGTGAAGACAACCCACACTTGAATCATGCCTTGGACCCTGCCTTGTAAAGCCAGAGGAAATCAATGTAAATGGTCCATGTAGACATACACTAAGTAACTAAACGGACATAACTGGGAAAGAAATGGACTATAGTGAACTGTAAATCTCCAGCAATGTACTGATGATGTTGGTTGGGGAAGAAGATCATTCCTTCTTCTCAGGTATACAAGGACAGCCAAACAGTTCTGCCCCCCCAGCACTGACTGGGCGAACACCGCTTCTTCATCCTGAAATGTGCAAGGGTGGCACCCTTTCAGCCAGTCTACAGCTGCTGGCAAAGCTGTCCAGCAACCTGTTGCAAAGATATTGTACAAGGCAATAGTGGATACCTCCTTGCACAACACCAAAGAAAGCACTTACAATGACATAACCCCCAAGTATATTAGTATAAGCCACCATAAAAATTCTGGACAATGCTTGAATTGCTGTTTTGTTCGTAATTGCTCATAAAGCTTCTACACTACAAAGTCCATGAGGCAGCACTTTTGCCATGCACGTGGAGCTTTATCATAAAGTAAAGAATTGTTAACACTAAATAGCAGAACTTTGAGCTAAAACTAAATAGATTAAGAGCTGGGTCTTCATTAGAAAACCACTACTCAGGATCATAGAATAGTAAAAAGAAAGAAAGAAAAGAAAACTTTGCAGACGATTTAACACTTGCCTATTAAGAACAAATACTTCCAAGTAACTCAGATGATTAATATTACTGCTACCAAAAATAAATGTTCAGCACCTTCCTCCTTCAACAAATGAATTCATCTTCACATGCCACTGTGCAAATATGTGAAGAATGTGAAATTCCTAACATTCAGGGAGTTTGGGAGTGTGTTGTGTTTTTTTCCTCTCAAAAACAAACCTCAGGATAAATTATACAGTGGTGTATCCCTTCCCATAAACCCTATTCCATCCCTCTCTTTTTTGTTGTTGTTGGCTTAGAAATGTTTATAATGATATTTCCTCCATTTCCTTTGTAGGTACATGCTGTGTGCTTTCCAAGGAAGCTGGGTGGGAATATAATTCTGTCTTTCAGAGAGGTGTGGAGGAGAAAGTTCAGTTTCTGTTTAATGTTATTTATAATGTTCTTCTGTTGCAGGCCAGAGGAGAGTGTTTTTCTGTCCTTCTGCACAGTCTCCACCCTTACATATAACTGGCAGAATGCCGCTAAGAATTAGCACGGGCAGAGAAGCAGAAATATGAAAGGAATTCCCTCAGTCAGGTGTTGGAATAATCACCTATCTGTACACTGTTTTCCCAGAAAAACTCTGCAGTAATAATTGTTTAGAGTACAGATGTGAATATTTAGTGACTAAGGACTTTGTTTAACAAGCTGCAATATTTCTACAATACAGGGACTATTGTGCAGAGTACAAGGTAAGATGAAGTTTCAAATGAAGGACATAAACATTTGTGCTGGTACTTTATAGTTTCAAAAGATTCCATTGCAAATTGCTATGTATCTTCCTTCTTTCTTTCTTTCTTTCTTTCTTTCTTTCTTTCTTAAATGTATCTATGCAGTGGTTTCAGCATTGGACTACCGCTCTAGAAACCAGGGTTTAAGTTCTCACTTGGACTTGGAAATCCACTGAGTAACCTTGGACAAGTCACATACTCTCAGCCCAAGAAAAAAACATAATAGACACTAGCTTTAGTGTTGTCATAAGTCAGAAATTACTTAAAGGCACACAACAACAACAGCAACAACAGCAACAATAACAACAGATCTATGCTACAATGAGCTGGTTTCAGAATAAATCATGAATCAAGACAGATTCTATTCCTGCCCAGCTTCCTTGGAAAGCGTACAATATGTATCTACAAAAGAAATGGAGGAAATATCATTATAATTTTTTTTTTAAACCAACAAAAAATTTGGGGCCGGATGTGTGTGTGTAGAACAGCCTTCTCAAGGTAAGGTTGAAACTGTGAGTCATAGAAGGCCCAAGACATTTTATGTCTGAGACCCTGCAGCAAATGGCATCCCTGAGTCACCCAAATCAAGGTGCATATTATCCACAGTTGGCAAAATTATGTTGCCACATGAGTCAGGAATATATTAACCATCTCTTCTCATCCTTGAATGCAAAATCAAACAACTAACTATTTTCTGTCCCTTCGTGACACTTCAGTTCTGATGCCTGGGGCAGCCATCTCAGTCATACTAATATTAGGATCAACACTGCTCTGAGTAGTCAAGAAACCATGGCTGCATTGTGTATTCTCTGCAACTAGTTGCTGGAGGCTTCATCTTCAGTAATGTACTATAAGCCTAGAGTGCATTTTTCCATTTAACTGAAATGCCAATACAAACAAGGGAACTACCCTTCTGTGGCGGGAATGATCAGGTGCCCAGGTGACCAGATTCAGGAAAAGCAAACTGCTGCTTCCTTTCCTAGCTTGTGTGTTATTCCTTAATAACTCTGCCATCTTAACCAAACTCTGATGTTGCTTGGCCACATGTGTCCTAATTGTCATCTGTGAAATATGGAGTAACATCTGATATCAGATGTTGCACTCCATAGTTGACCAGTTCTGCCAGGGTCAAAAATAAGTATGAAAATGGAAAAAATCTTAAGAATGTATCCAATGATGTTGAAAATATAGCTTTATATATTGATTATTTAGATCGAAAAAGCTGAGTGAACAATGCATGCATTGTTTACTCAGCTGTTTCAATCCAGATAATCGAGTAAAGGAGCTTAGGGATCTTTTGAGTCAATCTGAAGTTAACAGTGCCACATTCAGAATTCATACAAATGCTTCCTTAATTGAAATACTTAGGCCCGTTACATATGAGCAAAAAGTACGTGCTCTGCACATACTAGGGTTAGAAAGGGGCATCACTTCTTGACGCCCCTAACCCTAATATGCAAGGAGCGCGTAGAAAATGGCGGTGCCCTATGCACACGGGAGCCACCATGACTAT
The DNA here is from genome assembly GCF_019175285.1 of Sceloporus undulatus. Taxonomy (NCBI): domain Eukaryota; kingdom Metazoa; phylum Chordata; class Lepidosauria; order Squamata; family Phrynosomatidae; genus Sceloporus; species Sceloporus undulatus. The sequence continues at coordinate 242,026,234 of NC_056524.1, forward strand.
GTCATGACCGCGCCACCTCCAAATGAGGTGGTGTGGAAGTGACATAGTCGCACTGCGCAAGAGCGCCTGGGGCGCTCTTTTGGCGGCGCAGGAAGGAGTTCCGTTTCAGAGCTCCTTCCAGGATTTGCATCGCTGGCACAGCCTCTACATGGCTGCACCAGCGATGCAAATGAGAAAGGGGCTGAGCGGTCCCTTTCTCTTGGTCGCCGGGTGTCCTTGGAGCTCGAAGCCCCAAGGATACCCATTTCAAGGCTGCGGGGAGGCGGCCTTTTGCCGCTTCCCTGCGGCCTGGAAAGTGGTGGATCGGGGCCTCAGAGGCTGCCGTTGTGGCAGCTGAGGCCCTGATCCGGCGGGGAAACAGGCAGTCTGTAACCCGCCATAGTTTCATATGTATAAAGATCTATATAAACCAGAGCTTTTGGAGTAAAACTTGCAGAATACCTAGCCACTGTTCCCTATGCTGCCTGGGTAATGGGAGATATGGAGTCCAAAAAAATAACTTTCCCAGGTTCTGATAGGGATATACACAATTTAAGTATCCTTCATATAAAGCCAGCCTGAATTAGAAAGTCTTTGCAACCCTTCAAAATGCCTTGAGAGGATGAGCTCCCTAGATAAAGCATTCCATACACCATGCTGGAAGTTCAACATAGAAGGCTATGCTTTGTTCTCTGCTAGATACTTCTGCTCAGGGAGATAGAACTTTAAAGAAAGCCTTCCCAGCCAATCTTTAATATCTTGTAGAAAAAGTTCTGAGGGATCTATGTAATTTCCAACCCTCAAAGGTCTTTCTAGACTTAAAACACTAGATAAGAAAGTGATGCTTCTAAGAAGTCCTAGACCCTAGCATTTGAATGCTGTCTTATTTTATTTTTTAAAAGGAAACAGAGTCTAACAAGCTCTATGCTGGCAAATTGTCCTGTCCTGACTCAGAGGTGTAGCTATGGACAGGGCAAACTAATGGCATTGCTTCCCCTAGATAAGCATTCTGTCCCTCAAATTAAATTTTCCTTCATTTCCCAGATTTCTAGCATTGAAGTAACATTGAAGTTACCAAGTCTCTCCTTTCTAATCAATTCCAATTAAGCTGTTTCAGTAATAAACCAATGTTTGTTGTTGGTAATGGACTGGATGAGGCTGAACTAAAGCTTAACTGAGCCTGTATTGAATGGGGGTTACACTCTCCCTGAAATGTCAGCTTTGTAGCTTGGGGTATATTCTTGTATTCAGTCCTGAGCCAGGAAGCCCAGGTTTCAGCAGTGGCCAGGACAGGAGTATGTTTGCAGAGTTAAACTAGTGTGCCACCTATGCCCATTCTGGAGAAATCAGATTTGGCCAAAGTTATTCATGTCTTGATTGTATCCTGTTTGATTTACTGTAGAATTCTCTACATGGGACTCCCTTTGGAAACTGTTCAAGAAATACAGCAAGTCCAAAACACTGCAACTGGACTGCTGATCAGAACTTGTTACAGAGAGCATATAACTCCCTTGCTGAAACAGCTTCACTGGCTACTGGTTCATTTCTAGGCAGAAGTCAAAGTGTTGGTTATGACCTATAAAACCCTACACAGCTTAGGTCTAGGCTATCTGAAACACTTCATATCCCTATAGGAGCCTACCTGAGGGGAGAGCTTTCTCTTGGTCCCACCACCTTCACTAGTACTTCTGTTGAAGACCTTACAGAGAACCTTCTCAGTGGCTGCTCCCAGGCAATGGAACTCTCTGCTAGGGAAGGTTCAGTTGGCCCCGTCCTCTCCTTTCGTTGACAGGACATGACCTTTCTATTTAAACAGGGCTTCAGTATTTAACTGTTTGGGGTAGTGCAATGGATAGATTCTAACATCTTTTTCATAATTCTCATCTAAACTAATGTTTTAAAGCTGTTTGCTTTTGATGCTTTTTTAACTGTTGTAATTCAAAATGTTTTTAGCTGTATTGGATTGAAGTAGACTGTGAGCTACTTTTGGTCCCTAATGGGAGAAAAGCAGGATAAAAATTAATTAATTAATTAATTAATTACCATCTTTGAGCACTTAGAAGTACAGATCTGCCATCCAAAGAAAATATATTGGCCAAGTTACAAAGGAAATGTGAACATAGCAAACAGAATTCTGGGTGTGAATGATTTTCAGTGTCTTACTCTCTGAAAGGTAAATATTTGGGGACTGAAGGAAAATTTCATTGGAGGCAGAGCTCTTATTTGGTGAACCAATGTCCTTGTTTTGTCCCCTCGCCACAGTAGCTTGCACCCAAGATCTGCCAAGAACTTAGTTTTGAACTCCAACTGCCAATATTCCCTACTGGCCAAGCTAGCTGAGGAATTCTGGGCATTATAGGCCAAAAGGGACAGCCAGCTCTCCATATTCACAGATTCCTTATCCACGGATTCAACCATTCACAGCTTGAAAATATTACACACACACACACACACAAACACACACATTCCAAAAAGCAAACCTTGATATTGAAATTTTATATCAGGGATGCCATTCTACTATGCTATTGTATTTAATGGGACTTGAGCATCCATGGATTTTTGTATCCACAGGGGGTCCTGGAACCAACTCCAGCAAATACCAAGGGCCCACTGTACAGTTTCCTAGCTCTGGTATAGGCATGTATGCATCATGTCATAAAACATAATCCAGTGAATGACTTTACGTGGGGCCCAAGGAAATGGTCATGATGTTGCAGCAGCATTGCAGAAGAGAAGCAGGTCTGGGACTGCTCAATTGGAAACTGTTGCAAACTTCTCTGAGTTCCATGATGGCAGGGTAGCAATATATAGAGGCTTTCTTGCTTTTTCTGAAATGCAGCCCTTATTCCATTCCATGTTGCTTCATAAGGTACTTTTCATCCCTCTTTTCCGCCTTCACTAGTTTCAACAAAATGGCCCGTGATGTGGTGGGGAGGAGGAAGCCCTTACTGTGTTCACAAATTGTCTATTCATTTCTCAAGATTGTGGCCATTGTGCTAATGCATTATTTATCAGAATGATGTCCTGTTCCAACTCAATGGGGATTTTTTCCCCGTAAGAACTAAATTTTAACTCATTTTTCTTTTAAATTTTGTTTCAAGTGTACTAATATGCATTATCAAATAATTACCTCTAAATAGCTGACATTTTGATGACATAATGCTGTAGAATGGTGTCTAGAACCATAAAACTGCTCTCTTTCTGATCTATTTAATGGTATCTGTTATATAAAAAATATTACTTCATGGAGGAAGCCTTGGCTATGACTCATCCAGAAATATTTGAGTGCACGCTTAAGGAAAGAAACTTCCCTACTCTAAGTGGAGAAAACAATAGATGAGCTTTGGCGTTTGTACAGTGGGCAGAACACTTCCAACTTCGGCAGCAAACTTTGGGCTGTCTCTGTGATTAAAACCAGACATGGAGAGACCATAAGAGGAGGGAGGAGAAAATGAGCTGCATTTAGGAAAGAGAAGATGACAAAGCGAAAGCCAGAGATGGTGCACTACTCTGTGTGTGTGTGTGTGTTCTTTCAAATCACCTGTTGACCTATGTTGACTCAATGGATTTCATAAGGTTTTCATGGGCAAGGCATACTCAGAGGTGGATCTGCCAGTTCCTTCTTCTGATATATAGCCTAGGATGTTGGTATTCATTGGTGATCTCCAACAAAACCTGGGCTCACCCTGCTTAGCTTCAAACATGAGACAGGATCTGGTGCTTTTAGGATATGTAGTCACTGCCATATTTAATTATATGGAGCTCAGAGAATTAATTAATTGGATTGCCACTTATCCTATGTCTTAGGTTCCAAGGCAGGTTACCATAATTAAAAACAGAAATGATCTAAAATGTTATATTGCAAAACGACCAGTAGTCTTAAAAGGAGATTGTTAAAAACAGCTTAAAATACATTTAAAACATAATTTAAAAAACAGTGTGCCCACGCCATACATGAGTATGCCATACATGGCTTTAACCTTACGTGGAAGGCAAGCCCTATTTAAAACAACGGTGCACGCAAACTAGACAGCACCCTGCCATGCACAGGAATGTGTGCCCATTGTTTTAAGCAGGGCTTGAGCATACATAGATGTTTATCACACTATACTCTTAAAGTGCTACTATTCCACTTTGACTCCTCTAGCTGCCTCCTGTTGCATTCTGGGAGAGTTTTAAGGAGGGGTAATCTGCCTGAGAATTCTAAATACTCCTCCTTAAAACTGCCAATCCCAGAATGCAACAGGAGGCAGCTAGAGGAGTCAAAGTGGAATAGTAGCACTTTAAGAGTATAGTGTGATAAACATCATAGTTTTATCTTTACAAGTGGGGTGGTGTGTGTCAGGAACGGATCCCCCGTGTATGGGAAGGGTCCACTGTATGCAAGATAAAAACACAGCACTCCACTTTAAACTTCATTCTGTCATATAATCAGAAATCAATCAAAGGCTTCCCGAATAAATAGGTCTTAGCTTGCTGACAGAAAGAGAGCAGGGAAAAAGCTAACCCAACCTTGCAGAAGGGAGTTTCTTAACCTGGGAGCAGCCACTGAGAATGTCCTTTCCTGTATCCTCACCATCATGTTCTGTGATGGTGGTGGGACCAAGAGAATGCCCACCCCGAAGATCTTTAAACTTGTGCCGCGCTCATAGGAAAGGATAGTCATTTCAGCCAGTATCCCATTGAGTTGAGTGATTCATGGACAGTGCAACCATAGCATAAGCATTTACACTTGCAAAACCAAACATTCAAGGTCACAGTGAAAAAATTCTGAACAAGAATTATTGCATGCATAGCAGTAAGCATGGTGATCCACTGTGGTGATCTTCATAGGGACATTTGGGAATGTTATGTAAGAGGCCCTTCACAGTGGCTATTGTGCATCAACACTTTTGAAATAATGCCACTTGATACCACTTGAAGGATTATACATTTGTCCCTCCCCGTTCGTGGACTTGGAGTCTGCAGTCCGCGATAATCGCGGACGAACATGCGGGGAGGGACAGAATGACGTGTGTGCCGAGGTGCGCAAGCAGCACTGCATATGAGAGTGCACATCATATTAACCAATGGGCTTTGAATATGCTGTTTTGATCCGGGTGTGTGTGTGGGTGTGTGTGTGTCCAGAACAGATCGTCCATGAATTGGGAGGGACAACTGTAGTTCCATCCTGTGGAATCTCGGGTTCTGTAATTTTACAAGTCTATAGCCTTCTCTGCCAATGAGGGCTGATGCCTCATAAAACTATAAATCCCAGGATACTGTAGGATGGAACAGTTAAAGTTGGCAGTTTCTACAGTATAGATGTACCCTAGGCTGTTTCTCTCTTTGTTTTCCTTCCACCACAGAAGGAAATAATAAAGTTTTGCTACATTTAAATGCCTTTAAAGTGTTTTATATTAGTGCTGTTTTAGTATATCTGTTGTTTTAACTATCACCATAGGTTTGGGGCATATTTTGTTTTAATGTATGTTGTGAGGCCCCATACTGGAAGAAGGGAAGGTATTAAATAAATGAAGAAAGAATCCCAAGTGACTGCATTGATGAGATATTTTGCAGTCTTTGCTTCCTGAATCCCACAGCGAGATGGCAAAAAGGCCTCACTGTCTGATGATTCTGAGAGTTACAATCCAAAAAATAACAAGACTGAGCACTATCTATTATGCTTCTCTACTGATGCTAGAAAAACTCATATTTAATGGTTTTCTATGCATCACAAAAATTATTTATAAATAATAACAAGGGAAGTAAATACAAGCATGAGTTATATTTTTGTCTGTTGCCCCCAAGATGACAGATCTACACTCTGATCTGTCCATGAACAAAATCCAGAGGAAGTGAAAGAAAGTGAAAGAAATAGGGCAGAAAAATAAAATGCACGATATAGGATGGGGGACACCTGGCTGAATGAAACTACATGTGAAAGGGATCTGGGAGTCCAAGCAGACCACAAGTTGGAACATGAGTGAACAGTGCGATGTGGCAGCTAAAAAGGCCAATGCAATTTAGGCTGCATCAATAAAAGTATAGAGTCTAGATCAAGAGAAGTAATAGTGCCACTGTATTCTGCTTTGGTCAGGCCCCCTGGAAACTGTGTCCAGTTCTGGGCACCACAATTTAAAAAGGATGTTGAGAACGAGTATGCCAAAGGAGGGTGACTAAAATGGTGAAAGGTCTGGAAACATGCCTATGAGGAACGACTTAGGGAGCTGGGATGTTTAGCCTGGAGAAGAGAAGGTTAAGAGGTGATATGATAGCCCTGTTTAAATATTGAAAGGAAGTCATATTGAGGAGGGAGCACACTTGTTTTCTCCTTCTCCAGAGACACGACCTGGAACAATGGATGCAAGCTGAAGGAAAAGAGATTCCACCTCAAATAGGAAGAACTTCCTGACAGTAAGGGCTGTTTGACTGGAACACACTCCCTCGGAGTGTGGTGGAGTCTCCTTCCCTGGAGGTCTTCAAACAGAGGCTGGATGGCCATCTGTTGGGGATGCTTTGATTTGGATTTCCTGCATGGCAGGGGGTTGGAGTGGATGGCCCTTGTGGTCTCTTCCAACTCTAGATTCTATGATTCTACTATTTACCGCAAGGGATATTGGAAAAGAGAAACTTGTTACAATTAAACCTTGCACACAAAGCTGTAATCCAGTGTTAATTGGGATGTAATTTTTTGTCGACTTGATTCTCGCAGGAAATAATGAAAAGATTATTCAGTTTTCTCCCCAGTGCAAGACATCTTAGAAAACTGCAGTTTTCAAATGCTACTTGCAGTTTGGGACTCCGGGGGGGGGGGGGAGTGGGGGGGGTTCTGTGTGTGTGAAAAAACAACATTCCGCACACAAAAAGTTGTTTCTCCGCCCTTTCTCTCTTTCACACACATGTAGAGTTTTCTATGTAATTCAAATACCAAACTACGAAGATTATCATTGTACGTGATGGTCCTTGTTGGGGGGTTCCTGACACTCAGGAAACCCTTTTGTGTCTATTGTTTTAATTTTTGTGAATATCTCCTCCATCTTTAGTATACATATACCTTAGAATAAATCCCATTGAGCCAAGGCCTACTGGAATGGGTAGTGGGTCCAGTGAATTCACTGGCAACTTTATTCTGAGTAACTCTCCAGCACTTGTACTACCAATGAGACCTGCCAGGTTTTCAAACACATATAGGATTTGATTGCAACACAGTTTTCTACATTACTTATAAAAAAAACTTTGTGAGCCAGCAGTGTATTGGTTTGACGGCCGGACTAGGAGTACAGGAGACCAGGGTTCAAATCCCTGCTAAAACATGGAAACCCACTAGGTGACCATAGGCAAGTAACACTCTCTTAGCTTTGGAGGAAGGTAATGCATCTCTGAAGGGTGGTTCTCACTTGCTATTTACAACGATTTAAAATACACGGGTTCTGTTAAATCCGATTCAAAATAACACAGGTGTTATCCCGCGTTCCAAACGCATTTTTTTTCTTCGTTCTCATGTACAACTGAATCGCTGTAAATGACCGCTTTCGTCCCTATTCAAGAATGAATGGCGTGTAATATAACCCAGTTTTAGCTTTATTTCGTTCGCACTCGGCCTTTTTGCTCGCTGTCAATCAAAGCGACATCATCATGACACACATTAATTGGAGTAACATACACCCGATGTAGCCTGTACCTGCGTTCCCACTACCTGGCCATTTTTAATTAGTTATAAATTTTGCGGTGGTTTTTTTTTAAAAGAGCCAATCAGGAGCGCTTATTCGTCCTCTCTGTGTCTCCCAATATAACTGCCATAACTCAGTGCTAGGGAATCCTGGGAATGGTAGTTATATGGCACAAGCACTCGGTCCGGCAGAGGAGGATCAATGTTCTCACTAACACAACAAAACACAACCCATCCCTAGTTCCTCTGGAAAGAGCCCCTTGGCTTGGTTCCGCCAAATTCGCTTGGCCCCGCTACCATTTGGGAGACAATCTTTGGGGCACAAAATTGCTCCTTGCGGCTGTCTGGGCGGCCATCCATCGTTCCTTCTGGAAAGAGCCTTGGTTTCCCCCGATTCACTTTGGCCGCCCCCTGGGGCAAAGAATCTTTGGGGAGCCCCAAGAGGCTCCTGGGCTGTCTTGCGGTAGCATCCAATAGTTCCTCTGTAAAGAAGGGCCTATGGGACAGTGTGTGTGTTTCCAATATCGGATCAGGAGGCACCGGGAAAGCAGTGGGTTTAAGTTGGATAGAGGACACCAAGGACAGGCAAGAACAAGGGAACAAGCGAACGATCCTAGAGGCAGCGGCTGCAGCACCTACGAGGAAGGAGGGAGAGTGAACGCCGAATAAAAGCAAAGAGCAAATGAGACGTCCAGGATAGAAAAGGAGGGGCCACACAATACAAAAGAGACGAGGGCAGAAGTCTCCAGGGATAGAGACTAAGTGGAACACCACAAACACACCACCCACACATCCAGTATTTCCTATGTCTCCCCAGATTCCGTTTGGGAAAGAGAGAAGGAAAGGCTCTATTTTCCCCCAGATCGATGGCATCCATGCCTTTCTCTGTTACAAAGGTTTTTAAGTGGTCCTCTTCTCCTCAAAAAGACGTGGGGGAGGTTGCAATTCACTTGGCGGGGGGGCAGGGGAGGAAAGTCTATGCGAATGGAAGAAAAGAAAAATTGGTCCTGCGCTAGTTGGCGATGAAGGAAAAAGAGACAAAGAGGGTGCACCCCGGCCAACCCAGCCACTCCGCTCCTCCCATCCAGTTAACCCGGTTTCAGAGGCTGATCGTTCCTATTTACATACTCTGATTCCTGTCCCGAATCAAGGAAAAAATGTAGGTTCGACCCTTCTATTTTTAAAACCGCGTTAAATGAAGATAAGCCGATTCAAATTTTAAACCGCTTTACGATTCGATTTTAGGTGGGAACGATTGCGGGTTACTCTAGAACTGTTCTAGAGTTTCCTATAGGAACGCCTCACCTTGGATTCGATTTGAATCCTGGCGTATCAGCCAGTAGGAACCACCTCTGAATATACTTTGCCAGAAAACCCCATGATAGGTTTGTTTTAGGGTTATCATAAGTCAAAAACAACATGAAGGCACACAACAATAAACTTTTTTGAATTCAATCAGAAGTAAATCTTATGTGTATAATAAACTTATTAATATGTATCACTATAATGTATATAATAACATGTATCTGAAAGAAGCAGGCTTAAGTCTACAAAAGCTCATGCTACCAACTTCTTTCTTTCAGTTAGTCTCAAAGGTACTACAAGATCCCTTTGTGTATGACTACCAGATAGCCTACAAAGAAAGAAAATTCGAATCCAGTCCTAGGTTGAGCACTGTTTCTTTGTGAGACAAATGTCCAAGATTAGAATTCATACATCTGTTTCACCTTCATGTTGCTTGCCTCCATTTCCCCCCTACATGGGTTTTGTGGGATGACTGTATCTTGTGTAAAGGCAGAATATTCTGTAGTGAAGTTGCCATTGCTCTTCTGAAAACAGTTGCCATCTCTATGGCAACTGTGACTTGGCTGCTATTTTCCTTTCCCCTATGTAGCAATTCACAAAGTAGACCTGTGCCTAAGCAGCCATGGGGAAATCATTCCCAGTGGAAATTAGCATGATACAACAAAACAAGATCTGCATTTGCAAAGAGATTTTGTGAGCCTCAGAGCACCTGATTATTTCCAACATTCGGTGTGCCGTCTAGTTTGGCTACATTGGTGTGTATCTTCTTTCTGTATTTCTCCTTATCAGAGAAAGAGCAGAACATTTTTTTAAAAGCAACACAACGTTCCTTATGTTTACAGAAATCTAATGTTTGAGAATAAAATATTGAACATTACAAATTTCTTGAATGAAAGGAGTTATTTTCTGAGGAAACATATACACAGAGCAGAGGAGAACATGGAAACTATGGAAGTAAGAGATGGGGAATAAAGATTTTCTAGAAAATTCATGTCCTTAGGAAATGAACAGCACCTACCCTAGAGAGGCACTTAAATACTAAAAACCTGACTGAATTAAAAAGACTTTGGGGGCGTTCCCACTTGGCAGATAAAACAGATTATATTGGCGTGATTCTGATTCGGATTATGTTCCGGGAATAATTCGAATTTTTTCCATCGTTTCCATTACCAAAAGGGGCAAATTACCTCAATTCATTTAGACCCTGTTTTCGTTCCCATTTATTTTAAATCGCTTTATTTTAAAGCGGATTAACTTGCTCCCCGTTCCCATTTGTGTCCACAAGCTGTCAATCAAGTGCCTAGGCTTCTGATGTCACAAGTCTATGGGTTTTTTTATTTTTAGGTCAGCCAATGAAAATTGGCTGCATCCAAGGCTCTTCTGTTGTGTCTCCTCAGACTAGAAGGAGGCTTGGCAAATCTGATCAAGGAGGAGAAGGCAGCGGGCTTCATTATTGGGGAGAGAATCTTTGGGGAAGAGAGAAGATAAGGCTCGATCCCCCCCCCCTCAGATCCCTGGGCATCCAGGCTCTCCATTACCCAAAATCGCTTTGCCTCCCCCATTGCTGTCTGGGGGGCAATCAAGCAGGGATGTCATGCAAAGCCCATCCCATAGTTCCTCTGGAAGGAGCCTCCTTTCCCCAAAATCCCTTTGCCTCCCCCATTGCTCCCTCGGCTGTCTGGGGGGCAATCAAGCAGGGATGTCCTGCAAAGCCCATCCCATAATTCCGCGGGAAGGAGCCTCCTTTCCCCAAAGTCCCTTTGCCTCCCCCATTGCTCCCTGGGCTGTCTGGGGGGCCGATCAAGCAGGGATGTCCTGCAAAGCCCATCCCATAGTTCCTCTGGAAGGAGCCTCCTTTCCCCAAAGTCCCTGTGCCTCCCCCATTGCTCCCTGGGCTGTCTGGGGGGTGATCAAGCAGGCATGTACTGCAAAGCCCATCTGCTGCTCAGGCGCTCAGGCAGAGGTGAAAAAACAAAAAATAATAGTTAAAAATTGTGTTCAATAGCTCTCCTCACACATCGGTCTATGAATGAGGAGCAGAGGGGAGGTTGCAATCCACCGGGGGAAAGGCTATGCGAATGGAAGAAAGAAAATGGCGCTGGCGATTCAGAAAGAGAACAAAGGGGGTGACAACCCCAGGCCAGCCCCTTGAGCGCTGCTCCTCCCATCTCCAGGTTCCCGCATCAGACACCCTTTCGTTCCCATTCGGATACTGCGAATCGTATCCCGCTTTAAAAATAACCCGCGTTATAACCTACTATTTTTTTAAACCAGTTTATAGGCGTCTAATTCGAATTATACGATATAATTCGATTTTGAATTTAATCGCAGTGGAAACGATTCCGGGGCATTGAGGAACTAATTTGGGCATCAGTGGGAATGACACCTCTTAATTCGCTTCACGATCCGCTTTATAGGCAAGTGGGAACGCCCCCTCTATAGATCAGCAGGGAAGTGGCCAGCGTAGTCTTACTTTGCAAGCATTTCCAGAGCCTGGGAGCAGCCACAAGAAAGCCCTTAGTGAAAGATCACCTTACACAGAACTTCCAGGTATATATCCAAGTATAGTGTTATGATTCTACTTCAACTGCCATGGCTGCATCCTATGGAATCCTGGTGTTTGTAGTTTGTGAATTCTAAATATCCTTCCCTAAGCAGTAAATCCCAGGATTCCATAGAATGGAACCATGGCAGTTAAAGTGAAATCTTAGTGATATAACTGGGCGATGTGAGGTGACTGTAAAAGTTCTCAGGTCTGATCGCTTTTACAATTGTTCATCCTGTTGCAAGTATTTTCTTGCAACAGGAAAAGCAACAAAGGAGGTTGCAATGAAAAGGAAATTACATCAACTTCCTTCTTTTTTTTCTGCAAGAAGTAAGCAAGTGGTGATGCAGAAGGTGAATTATATGGTGGCTGTGTTTAGCAAAAACAAAGCTTAAGAAATTGTCCATGGGTAGTAGTCTAGCCCCAAGACAAGATTCTACAAGAATCAACCCATAAAGATCTATTGCTTCTAAAAGGAAATAGTCTTTTTATATGGCTGAAAACTAGTGTAGTCTACCATAGCCTAAACTTATCTGCATACCTGCTGCTGGTAGTTGTATTGGCCAGGAGAATAAACTTCAGGTTATCCTCCCCACCTTTTTTTATTTTGTTTGTAAAAGCTGCAACAAGCCTTTTGCTTTTTAAAACATACCTTTATTATTCCTGTTCAGACTTCCACATTAAAAAAAACCTGCACTGACCATGAGCAAGGAACAAAACTGTCAGTTTCACTGCTGATGCTATGTATATTTTTGGCAGAGCTGATAAAAGGTGCTCATGTTCTCAAATGCAAACCAGTACCCATTCTCCACCATGAGTATTCTACACTATATATTCATAAATACAGCAAAGAAGATGATGAAAACTCATGCTCCACTAAAATTGTATTAAAGGGAACGAATCCTGCCTTTTTGTAGAAACAAAGCTGCTCAGTGCAAGGGGAATATTTAAACTTGGGGAGGTTTTTAAAAAAGATGCTCCCACCACTTGTTGTGAGCACTTGGCTGTGCTCTTTGTTGTATTCTTCTTGCTCTTCATTTTAGAGCAAGATACTTTCCTAATCATAGATGGCTTGACAAGAAAGTACATGGGGAATTTGGAATTTCCCCTAGCATCTCTTAAAGTTGATGATCCACTATTTGTTAAATTGCCAACTATAGAAATCCCCAGAGTACAAATTCCTAGCCTATACTCTTAATTCTTTGTCAAATAATAATTTCATCCCCACCTTCAATCAGCTACGTTATGGTTAGGAAGTAGTGACACTTGTGTTACTCTTATAGGTTGAAAAATTTCTTCTGCCTATGGGAAAAATTATCAATATGGAAAGGAGATAGTCGAATTTTAGGAGTTGCAGTGGATTTATAATTACCTGTCCAATGAGAAGACCATGGGAAGCTGCAATGGCTCAGACTAGAGGTCTGAGTGTGACATAGAACATATACAGAGTGTGGGTGTGCATGTGGGCTGTGTGCATAGAGATTATGTTTTGAAATCATATTTATTCCTTAAAATTAGCCCTAGGCAATGGGCTATCTAGTCAAGTAACAAATGCTGGATGACTTCTCCCAGGCATTGACAATGGGTTTCTGGACTGGTTGATAGTTTTAACTTCAGCGTACTAAAAACAATGATTGGATCAGGATATCCCTGAGATGATGGAAAGGGAAATTTGGTTGGGAACACAACAGGAAGTAGGCAGAGAAAGTGACTTAACACTTTGGGTGCAAAGGGATACCCTGTCTCTGGGTTCCAGAGGAAATGCAAATTACTTAGGGGAAGGAAGGAGTACTTTAGATTTGATGGTTTTGTTTCTTGGAAATACATATTTGTAGGGGAAACCAATCTATTTTTCCTAGGAACCTGACCTAGTGTTCTTGAAAGTTTATTGATCTCTCAAAAACATGCTATCTCCAGAGATATGAAAATATGAGGACCCCAAAATAGAGTGTAGGATATACAGGGGTGCTTAACATTGGATACTTTCCTTCTATCTCTCTCCCTAAAGGACTGTGAACAGAAGGAGGTTGGTGAAATTATAGCCTTATTGGCAACTGTTGTTTCCAATCATTTCATACTTCTCCTCTCTCTACTCTGCTGCTTTCCTTGTACAGACAACTGGGGAGGTCATGTCAGGTTTCTTCTGCATCTTCAGCCACCCCCTCACCCATAGAACCATGTGTGTCAAACAACCTTTTCTTTCCTTAATTAATTTGACCCCTCAAGTGTAGATGAGGATCCCATCCCACTGCCAACATTAAGTTTACCTACTACACCAGTCAATCTCTCTATGTGAAATAGAACTGGTATTTTGCAGTTTGCCTCAGACAATAAAATGACAGTCCTGAAGGAAAGAGAAAAATTACTTTTCCTCCAGAGTTACTATGCTTTACTTATTCTGTCTCCCTACTCCTGCATCTGAGGGTGGACACTAATTGTATCCCATTTCTATGTTCAGGAATGTCTAAGAAGGATGAAGTTGATTTTACTAAGGGGTTGAAGAGAGGCCCACATGACAGGAGATCTTGCTTGTATCTTCCAGGGAGAGGAAGGATCACAGAATCATAGGAGTTTATCACACTACTTACCTCCCGCTCTGCTCCTGTCACCCCAACATCACCAATCTGTCATGGGAGCCTCCTGCTGGGATCACAGATGGTGCTATTAAAGGGGAACACTTCCATATTTGTTATGGAAGCATTCTTGTAATTGTTAGAAAATGGGCCCTTTTTTTAATAACGGATTAATCTTTAACTCAGCAATGACCAGGCCTGAACTTTTATTCCAAGCTCCCTTGTTTCATACCTTATAGTGCACTCCTATGCTCTGTTACTAAGCAGTTCAGATGAGCTTATTTCCAGATAAGGGTATATTGAATTGCTGCCTTAAGACAGGAAACCTATTAAATAGTGACATCCCAAAGGAAAAAAAAATTATAAATGCCCGATCTTGGAAATGTAACTTTTTTGGACTATAACTTCTGGAATCTGTCAGCAAAATATGGTCAGTATGGGGGATTTGGGGAGTTGCATTTTTTAAAGGAATATTTCCAAGGTTTGAGAATAACCCAATGAATGCACACAGAACTGCACCCTAATAAACTGTGAATAGGAAGATTGGAAGTTATCTGCTCTGGTCTCCCAGTAACATTTTGAGGAAATGTATCATGTGGGAACAGCGATGTAATTATTGTAACTACTTTGTGTTTGATCTGGCAGTTTCTTCAAACATCAGCAGGGCAGGAAATGAAGGAAGCATTGTGCAATGACATCTATGTTCATGGTAATAATATATTAACTGTTTCTTTGAATGCTTCAGGTATGTGTATATAGTAATGCAGTGTTACAGAGAAAGTTCAAAATGTGTGTTCAACAATTTCAGAAGTATTTTGTGGTAAATGTCAATAGTCATATAACTGTGATAAATAGGATTCACAAGTGCAATCATGCAGGCAACATGATGTAGGATTTGAACTTTCTTTTCTTACTTCCAGCCCCATCATTCAAGCATCACAATCTGCTAAATTGCACTGAAATAAATGAGACTTTCGGGTAAAGAGATTACAATACAATCTTATGCTTTTGTGCTCATATTAAATCAAGGAGTTTACTCCAAAGTAAGTGTGCAAACATAGAGGATTAGGTTCTTAAATCAATTTATTCAACGCTGTTAAGTACACACCTGTGCAGGTCTCTGGAAATGCTGTGTCCTGGACTGAATCTATAACTTATTTATTTTTTACTCTTCAGTAGGCCTTCTATAACCAAGTGTAACATTTTAAAAATGGTGCGAGTGTTTTATGTATCAATGATGAGCAGATAATATACTGTATTATAAAAGTATATGAAGATAGGGCAACTTCATATACATTTGATATATTGATGGCAACTGTGCTTAGTATACTCATTATTACCTTTGACAAATTTGCTTTTTTCCCCAAGCTGCCATCACAGATCATTGGAGGTTTTTGGAGAAATCATCTTAGAATTTGGGAAGGGAGTGTTCACCAACAAGATCACATAATGCATAGAATCATAGAATCATAGAGTTGGAAGAGACCACTAGGGCCATCCAGTCCAACCCCCTGCCATGCAGGAAATCCAGATCAAAGCATCCCTGACAGATGGCCATCCAGCCTCTGTTTAAAGACCTCCAAGGAAGGAGACTCTACCACCTTCCGAGGAAGTGCATTCCACTGTCGAACAGCCCTTACTGTCAGGAAGTTCCTCCTAATGTTCAGATGGAATCTCTTTTCCTGTAGCTTGCATCCATTGCTCCGGGTCCTGTTTTCTGGAGCAGCAGAAAACAAGCTTGCTCCCTCTTCAACATGACATCCTTTCAAATATTTAAACAGGGCTATCATATCACCTCTTAACCTTCTTTTCTCCAGGCTAAACATCCCCAGCTCCCTAAGTCGTTCCTCATAGGGCATGGTTTCCAGACCCTTCACCATTTTTGTCGCCCTCCTTTGGACACGCTCCAGTTTCTCAATGTCCTTTCTGAATTGTGGTGCCTAGAACTGGACACAATATTCTAGGTGGGGCCTGACCAGAGCAGAATACAGTGGCACTATTACTTCTCTTGATCTAGACACTATACTTCTATTGATGCAGCCTAAAATAGCATTGGCCTTTTTAGCTGCCGCATCACACTGTTCACTCATGTTCAACTTGTAGTCTACTTGGACTCCTAGATCCCTTTCACACGTAGTTTCATTCAGCCAGGTGTCACCCATCCTATATCTGTGCATTTTATTTTTCCGCCCTAAGTGCAATACCTTACATTTCTCCGTGTTGAATTTCATTTTGTTAGCTTTGGCCCAGCTTTCTAGTCTATTCAGGTCATTTTGAATCTTGATCCTGTCCTCTGGGGTATTAGCTATTCCCCCTAATTTGGTGTCATCTGCAAATTTGATAAGTATGCTCCCAATTCTGTCATCCAGGTCATTGATAAAGATGTTGAATAGCACTGGGCCCAGGACAGAGCCCTGTGGGACCCCACTGGTCACTTCTCTCCAGGATGAAAAGGAGCCATTGTTGAGCACCCTTTGGGTTCGGCCGGTCAACCAATTACAGATCCATGTAACAGTTCCTTTGTCTAGCCCACATTTTACAAGCTTGTTTGCAAGAATGTCATGGGGAACCTTGTCAAAGGCCTTAGTGAAATCAAGATATACTACATCCACAGCATTCCCTTCATCTACCAAGCTGGTAATTTTATCAAAGAAAGAGATTAGGTTTGTCTGGCATGACTTGTTTCTCTGAAACCCATGTTGACTTTTTGTGATTATGGCATTGCCTTCTAGATGTTCACAGACTCTCTGTTTAATGATCTGCTCCAGAATCTTTCCTAGTACTGATGTCAGACTAACTGGACGATAATTGTTGGGATCCTCTTTTTTCCCCTTTTTGAAGATGGGGACAACGTTTGCCCTCCGCCAGTCTGCTGGGATCTCTCCTGTTTTCCAGGAGTTTTCAAAGATTATTGCCAATGGCTCCGATATTACATTTGCCAGTTCTTTTAATACCCTTGGATGGAGTTCATCTGGTCCCGGAGACTTAAATTCATTTAGATTAACAAGGTGTTCCTCTACTATCTCTTTACTTATTCTGTGCTGAAATTCCCCTATTCTGTCCTCTGCTCCATTATCCTCAGGTTGAGCACCCTTTGCCTTTTCTGAGAAGACTGTGGCAAAGAAGGTATTGAGTAATTCTGCCTTTTCTCTGTCTTCTGTTAGCATTTTGCCATCTTCTCCACGCAGTGGCCCTACCGTTTCCTTCTTCTTCCTTTTGCTGCGGACATATCCAAAAAAGCCCTTTTTATTGTTCTTAACCTCTCTAGCAAGCCTGAGTTCATTCTGCGCTTTAGCTTTTCTGACTTTACCCCTACACATGCCTGCTATTTCTTTGAATTCCTTTTTTGTGATTTCCCCCTTTTTCCATTTCTTATACATGTTCCGTTTCAAACTTAGCTCGGTTGAAAGTTCCTTAGTCATCCATCCTGGTTTCTTGAGACACCTCCCGTTTTTCTTTCTCACTGGAACGGTTTGAAATTGTGCCTTCAGTATCTCTCTTTTGAGAAACTCCCATCCGTCCTGAACTCCTTTATCTTTTAGTATTTCTGACCATGGAATCGCCCTCAATACTTCTCTAAGATTACTGAAATCCGCTCTCCTAAAGTCTAGGATGCGTGTCTGACTATGCCTGGCTTCTCCTTTCCACTGTATCACAAACTCCAGGAGAACATGGTCACTTCCACCTAATGATCCCACTACTTGCACCCCATTAACCAAGTCATCCTTGTTGTTTAGGATCAGATCTAAAATAGCTGACCCCCTTGTTGCCTCTTCCACCTTTTGGACCATGAAATTGTCTTCCAGGCAAGTGAGGAATTTGTTAGGCCTTGAGGATTTTGCTGAGTTTGACTTCCAGCAAATATCAGGATAGTTGAAGTCGCCCATCACTACTACATCTCTTTTTTCTGACTGTGTGGTCATCTGTTCTAGAAAGATATCATCCAATTCCTCAGTCTGACTTGGGGATCTGTAGTAAACTCCCACTGTAACATCCTTGTTGTTTCCCTCCCCTTTGATTCTTATCCAGATGCTCTCCACCTGGCTTCCATGATTGATGTCCAGGATCTCTTCACTGGTGTAAATATCTCTGACATATAGTGCTATTCCTCCTCCTTTCCTGTTTGGCCTATTTCTCTTAATAAGGTTATACCCCTCTATTTCCACATTCCAATCATGAGACTCATCCCACCAGGTTTCAGTGATGCCTATTATATCATATTTGCTTTGTTGTACTAGGAGTCGAGTTCATCTTGCTTATTTCCCATGCTCTGTGCATTAGTGTAGAGACATCGCAAACCTTGGTTCCCTTTTACTTGCTGCCTGTGCAAGTTTTTTTGCCTCCCACTGTTTGGGTCCTTGCACTGTTTGCCTTGTTTCCTCTATGTCAGTTTGACTATTTTCGCCATCCCTTTCGCCTTCCTTAATATTGCCTCCCTTCCCCTCGGAACTCAGTTTAAAGCCCTCCTGATCAAGTTCTTGAGACTGTTGGCAAAAACATTTCTTCCAACTGGCGTGAGATGCAACCCGTCTGTTGCAAGAAGTCCCTCCTCATGGAACTGCAGCCCATGATCGAAGAATCCAAATCCTTCTCGCCGGCACCATCTGCGAAGCCAGTTGTTCACATTCGCTATTTTCCTCTCCCTTCCTGGACCATGCCCTTCAACTGGCAGAAGAGACGAGATGACAACCTGTACATCCATTCCTTTCAGCTTCCTACCAAGCGCCTCGTAATCCCTTTTGATGTTCTGAAGGCTGTGTCTTGCAGTATCATTAGTTCCTACGTGGACCAAAAGGAAGGGGTATTTGTCAGTAGGCTTCACCAGTCTTGTCAGCCTCTCTGTCACATCCCGGATCTTTGCACCTGGAAGATAACACACCTCTCGAGACATCTTGTCAGGCCTACAAATCACTGCTTCTGTACCCCTCAGCAAGGAGTCCCCCACTACGACCACACGCCTCCTCCGAGGCTTAGCAGTGACTGTTCCCTTGGGTGGGACTCTCAGGCTCCCCTGCTCTGTCCCTGAAGTCTGTCCATGCTGCTCTTCTTCATCCTCCTTCATATGGGAAAGAGCTTCGAATCGATTCTCTAGCTGCAAGCTCCCCGAACAATTCCTTCTTGGCTTACTTCTCTTTGTGACATTCCTCCAGATGTCTGCCTCCTCTGTTTGGCAAGTGACCTCTTCCACCTTAGCATCTTCCTCTGCGTGGTACTCATCCAAGATGGTTAGTTCTATTGTGTCCAGGAAATCCTCTTGTTCCCTAATATGCTGAAGTGTAGCTACTCTGGCCTCCAGCTGCTGCACTTTCTCCTCCAAGAGGGCTACCACCTTGCACTTGGTGCATGTGAAGTTCTCAACTTCTGTATGCAAGAAGAGAAACATCCCACAAGAGTTGCAGGTGGCTGCAGCAGATCCCTCGCTGTCCATACTGCAAAGTCTTTAGTAATGAATATAACAGTCAATCTAGTGGGAATACTTCTTTAAAGGAATGTACTGGCTGCTATCTTACACTTAAAGGGAAGTTTCTGTTTCAATATCTGATTCTAACCTGATGCCACTTGAGCAGAGTTAAAGAAAATTAAAATCTCGAGCACACGGTCTCAAAATGGCTGCCAAGCAGCTCCTCTCCTTCTCCTCTCTCTGGCCGGACTGCTCTGAAAGGCTCTGGAAGTTGGTATATAAAGCTAGTCTGCTAGCTCCGCCCCCTTGTGACTCACAGATGTGACTCACAGAAGCTCCACCCCTTCAGCACGAGCACACGGTCTCAAGCACACGGTCTCAAAATGGCTGCCAAGCAGCTCCTCTCCTTCTCCTCTCTCTGGCCGGACTGC
>NC_056524.1:242046128-242056153 GCF_019175285.1 Sceloporus undulatus
AGCTCTATTTCTCCTTGTCAACCATTGTTGGGGAAACTGATGATGTTTTTAATCAGGGTTTGTAGATAGTAATGTGTTTATTATCTATATATGACATAATCCATACATTTGTTTCAGATGGCATGAAGAATCAGGTAGTCAGTCAAAGGGATACTTTTGGATTCAGCTTTGCATTTGGACAATAGAATGGCAAATGATGCCAAATGTGAAGCCACCTTTACTCATCTTAGGCTGGTGTGCCAACTATACCAATTCCTGATGAGATCAGACCCACCTATGGGGATATAGTCCTTAGTTACACCTAGACAATCCTTATATTTAAATGATAAGCAAATGAGACATGATCCTTCTAAATAGATTAACAACCACAACATCCTTTTGTTGTTGTGCACCTTCAAGTTTTTTCTGACTTATGGTGACCCTAAAGAGAACATATGGTGGCGTTTTCTTGGCAAAAATTGCTCAGAGGGGTTTGCCTTCCTCTATGGCTGAGAGAATATGACTTGCCCAGGGTCACCCAGTGGGTTAAAATATTTTTATGCCAAGAAGTTTTAAAAAACTGATTGGGGATGTACTGAATCCTCAGTAGTGCTGTTTTCGTATATAGTCTTTGTTAAAATATATTTCTAATTTGTATTGAAAATGTTCAGATGTGTCAATGGTTAACTAAGGTTTAAAATGGTTCCTGTTGCAGGCCAGAAAGTCTAGGCCTGGAAGAACAAGTCTTCAAGGACATTTGCTGAGACATAATATAAACAAAATGTATTATTGTTATGCTCTTGTGTAGTATGGTGACTTCATGGGAAAGAGGTGTGTCCACTTGGTGGGAAAGTTGATCTTCTGAGAGAACAAAGACTGATGTCATGTTCAAGTTTTCTTCTTCTAGCATGGACTCTGAAAGAGAATAGATGTATAGTAGCCTACTGTGAGAGTGTAAATAGCAACAAAGTCAATAAACCCTCATTTGAGTGAAAAATCTATGTTGAAGTTACTTTGTTCCTGAGTTCCAGAGAAGACTGCATCTGTTCCAGTTGGTACCAGTTCAAACCACCAGCAGCACGAGACATCACCCATAACAAAGAGTTTTTCTAACAGTCTTTTCATTAATTTTTATGTTTTCAATGTTTAATGTTTTAACTTTATAAAGTGTTCAATTGCTTTTTAAATAATTCTTACATGTATACTTTTATTAACAATTTTGTATACTTTTAATCTTCTTTTTAAAAAAATATGTTGTTAGCCTCCTTGAGTCCGATTACTGAGAAAAAAGTGGAATATAAATGAAATAAATAAATAAATAGGCCTAGAGAACCAGCATAGTGTAATACAGGGGTAGGCAACCTGCGGCCCGCGGGCCGGATGCGGCCCGGCAAGGCCTTGGGACCGGCCCCAGCCCAGTCCTGCCGCCGATTGCCACCGGGGCCTTTGGCCTCTCGCGCGCAGGGGCAAGGGGGGCAATTGTCTATAGAAGCCTCAGAAACATGCATTTATATTAACATTTTTTGAAAAATCTGCAAATTTTTTCGCGTGTCCTCCACCTTTTTAAAAAAAAGTGTCCACCATTTGAAAATTTTGTCCTACATTTGTCCCGGTTTATTTATTTATTTAAAAAAAAATTTTAAATTATTTAATTATTTATTTTTTGGTTTCGGCCCCCCAGTTGTCTGAGGGACAGCAACCCGGCCCCCGGCTCAAAAAGGTTGCCTACCCCTGGTGTAATAGTTCAAGCATTGGACAACGACTCTGCAAACCAGGTTTCAAATCCCAGATCAGGCATGTAAACCGACTGAGTGACCTTGAGCAAGTCACATTCTTTCAACCTCAGAAGATGGCAGTGGCAAACCCCCACTGAAGAAACTTACCAAGAAAACCCCATAATACCTTAGGGCCACCATAAGTCAGAAATGGCAAAAGTTATTAATGAGAAAGAATATACCAGCTAGGGAAAGCTGCAGCAGTTTACTTTTGCCTGAGCCTACTGGGATGAGATTTCTTCCTCTCTTCTCCTTTCCCCATGCTATGCTAATTGAATGCAAACTACTTTTGAATTTTGAACTCACCTTGCTGCAATTGATGTAAGCTGAGGGCATGCCAGGAAAGAGGAAGGAGAACAGAGAAAATGGGACATTTTAAAAGCATATGACATAGTGGAATGCCACAGAATCAAATAGGACTGTCCCTGGCAAATTCGGATACCTTTGTATCCTGATTAAGTTTGAGGAAGCTTGGCTGATGGAGATGAAAGAAAGGGCTTTCTCTGTGGCTGCACCTATATTATGGTCTGGGAAGATGCTTGGTCAGATCCCTTTCTTGTGATGAATTTTTGTTTAGGCAGGCTCTTGTTTTATTGGATATATATGGTTTTATCCCATGTCTGTTATATTTGATTCATCTGTGTCTGCTTTTGTTACATATTGATTAATTATATGTAGGTCAGGGAGATTTATAGTTGGTTTAAATTTCTATTTGCTGCTCTGATTGGTGGGCAGGAAAGACAGAAAGAAAGACTGCTAGATAGCTGGTGGTTTCCATGTCAATGGAACTGTGGCGGGTTACACACCACCATTTAGTACGTATTCTATACGTACTAGGGTTAGGAAGGGGCGGTGCTTCCGCACCCCCCTAACCCTAGTACGTATAGAATACGTACAAGATGGTGGCGCCCTGTTCATACGGGCGCCGCCATCTTTACGTATCGGACACTGTGCGTCCGGACGTCACGCGGCGTCTATGACGTCACGAGTCCACCCCAGGCACCTCGTGACGTTATAGAGGTGCTGCAAAAAGAAGCTCCAAAATGGAGCTTCTTTTTTGCTCCGTGCGGGAGCTGCGCGGTGTGGCTGCTGCGGCTCCCTCACGGAGCAAATGGCGCCGGCGGGAGACCGCCTCAAAGCAGCGGTCTATAACCCGCCGGTGATTCCATTCCGGATATCATTCCAAACTTTAAAGTAACTACCCAAAGTGCTGAGCCTTATCGCCCAATTCACTATTCCACTCAAATAGCAACCACTGGCTGCCACTCACTTTAGATACTTCAGTCAGACCAGAACATGCTGATGACAGTATGGCTGTGTGACATCCCTAAAGAGACCCCCCCCCCTTCAAGTCCTTACTTGCCACAACCTCAAGTGTTAAGAAATGCCCTTTATATTTACAAAGGACATTTATTTGATCTTTTGATTTTAATATTTTACTGGCTTAAATTTTAGAGCTGTATCTTATATGCTATGAGCATGGGTGCAATCAAAAGATTAACAAATAAACATTAAAATAAAATGTTTGTTTCTTCCCCTGAACAACAAAACATTGCTGCTTTTAGAAGCACTGACTTTAGAAGCACTGACAATCTTACATAGCTATGTCATTACTGCAATGGGTAGAGATTTCTTTTTTTAAAAATGGAGGGTGGGGGGAGAGAAAGAGAAAGTTGTCCATATAAGACAGAAACTGTGGAGTGTATGTGACTTGAAGATTTAAAGGTCTTAAATATGGGGGAGGGGGTGGGAAAAGCATTAAAAAGTATTTCAGTAAACAACATGAAGAGACATGGTTTATTAGCACAGGGATAAAGTATGAACAGGAAAAATGGTTTCAGCATTTAACATCTTTTTTTCTGTTTGGGGCAAGGAGAGTTGTGTATTTCATAAAATAAGGCAGTCCCTGTGAAGTAAAAGACTGATTTAACACTATTCCTCAGTGATTTTTTTTAACTGAACTAAAAGCTGTTTATATCTTCCCCGGGCTGCTCTTTTCTTTTTCTTTAAAAATTACTGCAATGGGTTATTGCACTTCATTTGAACATTTGTTGAAATGTGGTGGCATTGATAAAGAAGTAAATTTGGCTTTCTATCACCATCAGGAAATAATATTATCCAATGCTTTTTTTTATTTTACCTTTGCTTTTGTAAGAATATCCAGCTTTCTTTCCCTGAAGGGGGAAGAAAAATGCAGAAGCTGGGATGTGGAAACATTCTGCTCGCCACATCTTTAAAAATATCCCTGGCAATAAATTGTGTCACTAGTCAAATGGGTCTCTAAAGGCTTATTTCTTTATGTGCTAAGCAATCATGTCAGTTTTAAAAAACCCCAAAAAACCTACATTGAGGTTTATAAGGGACTTTTTTGGGAAGTGTTTATGTCTATCTCAGATACCCCACAGTTCCCAAAATACCAACATTTTGGAGTAGAATACAGAATAGTTTTGTTCTTGAAATGAGTTGGAAAGGATATCCTTTCAAAGATTTTGCAACACCATCAGCTAAGGCCTTTTTGCTTTCCAAAAATGTCACGTTTTAATTTGTGACCTATTGTATAAAACTCAGATTTGTATCAATGGGACCTATATAGCCCAATTCCAATCAGTCTGTGTACAAAGAGGTTTGGGCCAAAATAAGTCTGCACATAGGGCTGCTATCTCAAATATGCATAAGTTAAACACCAGACTTTGAAATGCCCTGGCTGCTTCCAGGAACTAAGACAATTTACTTGCATTGTAAGAAATCTCCACTTTTGCCATTCAAAAATATTCTAATCCTTCTGATTGCCAAGAACAACAAAAAGTTTGAGACACCTTAACTGATTTATTATGGCATAAGCTGTCAAAGGCTTTGAAATGATCCTTTTTTCTGGATTATAACTCCAAGATTCCTCCAGGCACCAGGGTGACTGGCCATACAAGCTGTGGAGTTGTAGTCCAAAATATAATATTTCCATGCAGTTCTGTATTAAGAGGCATGCATGGAAATCTAAATGTGGTTGTAGAGTGCATAGGGAACTGGAATGTAGAAAGTACAAATGGGGCCACAAGGCTCTTAGTTGTTTTTGGTGTGAGAAACTAAGGCAGCTGCCTCATTGAAAATAATCGCCAAGGAGATTCTAAGAGAAGATTCTGATATGAACAGTGGAAAAGGCCACCATTATAGTACCTTACAGCCATTAAGCCTAGGGAATCATCTTGTGGAAGGCATGTGCCTTGCTTCATGGTCAGAACACAGTGTGGAACTCGTGCTTATTACATTGATGTAGAAATTGCATGACAGAACTGGGACAAAGGATGAGGAAGAGGAAGTTGATAAGAAAGAGGAGCTGAGAAGAGGCAATTTAAATGGTATCTACATGCTATAATGATGCAATGCGGAACAGTTTAAGAAAATAAGGAAGAGAGTCAACCCCAAAAGAGCTACATCTTTGAATCAAGAAGATCTTATACGGTAAAGCTTTGGGACAACGTTTTAACTGGTTTTTGTGGGTCAGGGGAATGCATAAAAAGAGCCAGTCCACTATCCAGCTTCCCACAGTGACCAGCTGTATGCCTTTGGGAAGCCCACAACCAGGACAAGGGCAATAGCCTCC
This sequence comes from Sceloporus undulatus, assembly GCF_019175285.1. NCBI lineage: Eukaryota > Metazoa > Chordata > Lepidosauria > Squamata > Phrynosomatidae > Sceloporus > Sceloporus undulatus. The sequence continues at coordinate 242,051,481 of NC_056524.1, forward strand.
TCCCACTGTTCTTCCTCAACAACTGGTCTTCAGTGGCATTTTACCTCTGAATCTGGAGATAATAAATAGCCATAATGACTAGCATTTACTTAAGAACTTAGAGGCTTGTCAGACAGGTGGTGAAATGCTGCCTGTTTGGCCTAGATCATTGGTGCAGTAACCAAATGGCGCAGCAATGATCCACTCCCTCTTGGGAGCAAAAAGAAGCTGCTGAAAGCAGCTTCCTGGAAGGGGTGTGACTGGAGTGCTCGCGTGCCGTGACCATGCCCTTCTGGCCAGTGCTGTTTGGGCACTGCGCCACTTTCGCATAATCATGGTGCCCCCCGTGTGGAATGGGGCAAGCCATGATGGCAGCATGATGGCGGACTAGGGCTTCTGGGCATGTAAATGCCCAGCCTCATCTAGCCCTAGTTTGCTGGCTGGACGGCGCAAATCATCTGTCTGTACTGCCCCACAATTTTGTTCTATGGCTAATGATGTTTATGGTGGTGAAACAGGTGAACAAATTACAGGAGTACCTTCAAGGTATTCAGGAAATTATATACTGTTAAATTTTGGAGCATAACAGTAAAAATGTTTAGCCTTTCTGCAAAATGTCCAGATTAGTGGGAAACCATTGGGAAATGACCTTTTCAATATTAGTGAAAAGCTGACATTTTCCAGTAAAGGCTGTTATATTCCTTATGCTGTTATTTCTATTACCCTCTACCTGTATATGTCAGTTCAAGTTGGTGAAATATTTACGAAAGAACCTCAAGCTGTTGAACATTAACCTGCTAGAGATTCTCTCCAGCTCTGGAACTGAAGCCAGGACTCTGCAGGAAGCCATAAAAGGGAAGGCGTACATTTCACTTGCTGGTACATTAACACTGAAATTTGCAAATAAAAGAGTAAGGCTGTACACTCATCTGCCAGAAGGAATACAAACTAAACCTATCAATAGTCCAACTTCACATTTTCTTGATATGCAACAAAGCTATGACTGCAATCCAGAAACCACTCCAGATGACACAATTGTCTCAAAACCAGATTTGTCTCTTAACTTTAAGTTGAATGAATAATCTGATCCTGACAAACAGTTGCTCAGGAGGATGGATGTATTTTGCAAAACATTTGTAGTCCTATCTTTTCACAAGCTTAAGATAACTCATGACAATATTCTAAAATTACATAATGTACAGAATATCATGAGTCTCTTACGTATGAATGCCCCTCCAAATGTACAACATCAATATTCAGGCCAAGGTTGTGGAAGTGGAAATGTGCATCCAGTTCCATTGTACATGTATATGCACATTTTTTCTGACATGTATTTGTCCAGTCCCTGCTGAAACTGGAATTAGTACTCCTTTACTTGTACATCTGATTGTGCAGTTTGCCATTTAACATATAACACAATGAACACATAACTGGGTGCAAAAATTTTGTTTGGAAATATGAGTGATAGTGCTGCATCTTTCATGCAGAACAAGCAAACTGGCAAGACAGAAGCTGAACAACAAACACACAGGGCCTAGCAGAGAAAGAAACAAGCCTAGTGTTCTTTGTTAAATATATTAAAGTAGACTTATTTACAAATGGCTTGGGCATAGCCAAACACAAAGTCTTATGGAGGTGAGAGACTATGGCTGCAGGTTAGAGTAATGCAAAAAGAGGAGGTTACTCCAAGAAATGATAGGGCTGCATGTAGGAGGATTCTTTCCCCCCAGGAACAAGTGAAACCCTGCCTGTTTCATCGCCTAACTGTTGATCCATCTTATACAGCTGCTTGGACGAAGGAGGGGAATCCCTGCTAACACAGCATCAAGTGTCATCATGATGCACATCAGAATCTTCCAATCTGGTACCCTCTAAAAACCTCATCACCAGCCAGTTTCATTGGAGTTTAAGTCTTCCATCACATATGAAAGCATTTCAGGTAGCCTGCTATACACAATAAACAGGTTCATATTTTTTGCATATTACAACTAAAATAGCTATCAGTGGTATCAACAAATATGATTAAAACAGTGAATGTGATATAATTAAAATGGCAGATACAAAACCATAACTGGTGAACATAAAGTCTTCGAAAACGTTACTATGCATTCGGAAAAGAAAAGCCTCATATTAGATGGGAACCAGAACCATCCCTTCAGACAAAGCCAAAATGCTGAATAAAATTTGGTGGGTTTTATGTTCTTCTTTAATGTCTGTATTTCTTTCACATTTTCATACCTTCTAACATTTCACACATGAAAACCAGGACTAGAGATTTAAATCTTTGACGAATTTTGTTTTTCATACAAAGATAAATTATTAATGTAGTTTCCTCCCTACTGTGACAAAATGGAATAATCTTTCCCAATATTATCCCCATTATTTGCACATCCTGAGGTGTCGTTAAACAGAAATTATTCTGTAAGGAGAAATGTGTGTTTTGTTGCACAAAAAGGAAATAATGTTTTCTGTATAAGAACTCATTTGCTGCACAGAAAGCAGGGATTTGCATTACACACAGGGTTTTCTTCAAAGATAAATCCTGTGCAACATTTAAGGATATTGAATACCAGAAGAAAATATGCACAAATGTTTTGTTGGACTGGGTTCCTAATTGTCAGGATACCCATTTTTCAACCTGGAAATGAATACTTGCAAATATTATTTCTTTCTGTTACTGGGACACCCATGGCTAAGGAACATCAGTGTGGTCAAAATGATATAGCCAGGTAACAAAAGGAAAATGTTAAGAATGAATAAGAACACACAAAACTATTTTGAGCAAAGGAACCCTGGAATTTAGGGTTCCTTTGCTCAAACATAGAGTTTAAGAAAGCCTGAAAGAAAGTGGGAGGGGGGAGAGAAATCAATAAATACACTTGTCCCTCCACATTCATAGGGGTTAGGGGCATAAAACCCCCATGAATGTGGAAAAGTCACAAATAGCAAAAACACTATGTTTTTACTGAGAGAACATTTCTCTAGGAATCTCTAGGTCTCCCTGTGCAACTCTGTGGTCAACAGCTGCCATTCACTGACCATAGCATTGTGCTGGAGGAGCTACAAATGCCCAATGGAGTGTTCTCTCTAAGAATCTCTAGGTGCTTCAATGCAACCTTTGGTTAAAGTTGACCATAGAGTTGTGCTGGAGGACCTAGGTATTTCTAGAGAGAACATATTAATAAAATCCACGAATAATCAAATCCACAAAGGTCAAAGCCACATGTGGAGGGACAAGTGTACAGTATCCTATGACTATGATTGGAATTCTGTTGGTTCATCCCAATTAGTGTACACCTTAGGATCAACTGATGAGTTAACATGTAGATAAATCTAATTGTTTCAATGGTTCTACTCTAGGTAGGAGCAACAATGGGATGTAGGCCTGTATGTATGCATTTATGCATGCAGCATGATTAATAATAAATATAATATATAATATATAAAGTGTGTTCACTCCTTTTTTCACCTCAAGAAGCAATTTTGAGTCACATGATGTTCTGTTCCAATAGCTAGGAGAGGCTACAGCAGTCTGTTTTTCCTTGAGCCTACTGGGAAGATCAACACTCTACCTATTCCTCTTCCTCCTGCTGAATTAACCAAGTGCAAAGGACTTTTGTACTTTAAACTTAAGGGCTATACAGACCACTCCTTTGGAGCAGTCTGCAGCTGCCCCTTTTCGCCCCGAATTGGGGCTGCGGCAACCGCATGCCATAGTCCCAGTCCGACCTTCAGAGGATGCAAAAAGGAGTGGCAAAATGCAGCTCCTTTTTGCACTTTCTAAAAGGTGCCATATCTGTGGCAGTGTGATGCGATTATACCCTTTTGGTGCTGCATCATGTAGTTGCAGTGCCAGAGTGGCATCTTCATGGCACGCACTGTGTAAACAGGTGCACGTCAAAATGGTGCCCTAATTTACAACAGCTCAAGAAAGCCAAGGATAGAGGAGGAAGTGGGAGGAGACAAAATACTTTAAAAGCAGTTGAGAAAGTGGAAAGGCAGTGGCTTAACTGTGGCTATACCTGCCAAACCAGGAAAGTTGAAGAGTATGCATTTTTGTTCACCATAACCTACAGCTTTCTTAAGAGAGCTAGAAACGTACTTGGAGTAGAGAAGGACTCAAAGTTCATAGCCTGGTGATTCCAACCAACAAACAATAACATAGAATAGACCCACTGAATCAGTACCTGAATAGCCATGCAAATCTCAGAGATTTAGCTATGGTTTACTCTAGCTAGGAATAGCAGTTGGACATAGGCCCAAAGTGTAGTCCTATCCAGCCAGGGGAAGCCTGTGGATTTGCTGCCTGTACAGTGATCAATCCACTTTTGGTTTACACTTTTGGTTTGGATAGACCCCAGCAGAGGAAGAGTCCCTCTACAATTTCAAACAGCTGCAAGAGAAATAGCCATAAAACCAAAAGTGCATTCACTGATCCTTCAGCAACAGATCCATTGGCCACTCCTGACTTTTGGCTTTTGCCTGATTGAATGGAGGGATAAATAGGTGATGAGGCTGTGGGAGACCATCCAAGCCACTCCCCAAATGACCATGTGAACCCAGAACTATCAAAGTAATTGAGCACACATTGAGCACAAAGAAGCGGAGAAAATTTCTAACCACAGTCAGCTGAACATAATAATAATAATAATAATAATAATAATAATAATAATAATAATAATAATAATTTGTAT
>NC_056524.1:242056163-242069197 GCF_019175285.1 Sceloporus undulatus
TTTTCCCACCTCTCCCTGCGGATTGAGGTGGGATAACATCAACAAATTAACACAGTACAGATATAAAATACAATCAATAAAACAATGACATTATTATTAATTTAATAAAATAGCTAAAACATCTAGAACATCTAAAACATTTAGAAAACATACATCATAACCAGAAGTGAAGCATTTTATCTTAAAGATTTCCTATAAGAGGTCGGGTGGATAAGCCCTCTGGAAAAGATCCATCTTAAGTGCCTTCTTAAAGGCATCTAAGGTGGCAATAAAACTCTTCTGGTAGGCTGTTCCATAGTTTGGGGGATGCGGCTGTAAATGATCTATGGGAAGTTGATGTTAACCTGGGCTTATGGTATTCTAATAAATTCTTCCCAGATGTTCTGAGAGTGCGGGACGGATTGTGTAGGGAGAGGCGTTCAGGCCCAAGCCATGAACGGCTTTAAAGGTAATAACCAACACTTTGTACTGTGCCCGGAAGCTAATCGGCAGCCAGTGAAGAGTTTTTAACACAGGTGTTATATGGGCTGACCTAGGTGTTCTGGTGACCAATCTGGCTGCCGTGTTTTGAACAAATTGAAGCTTCTGAACTTGGTACACAGGTAGCCCCATGTAGAGTATAAGGATTCACATGTCATGGTTTAACCCTCAGAAAAGCCTGTGGTTATCCATTGGTCATAAACTCTCTTAGGAGCTTTATGTTTAAAAAATGACCTGCAGCCCTTTGTGCTTTTCACCTGATAATATCTGACACTGGAGACATTTAGAAATTGGCTTTGCATATCATGTTGCCAAGTCAAAATTTGTGACCTAAGGATAACCATTTGTGATTTTACAAAGCACAGGGATCAAGGGATATCAGAAGTGGCACCCCTTGTGATGTCATTAGGTATGATACATTACACCACCATCCACAGTTGCATAGCATCTGCCATTCAAATAAAATTAAAAAAAACCTAGTCTAGCAATGGGGGAAAATAAATATACACATACTTGTCAAGACAAAATTCCTGGCCTGAGGCCTAAAGAAGAGGCCTGGAGAGCTCACAACCCTGCTTATATGTGTGGCTATGCTCTCACTACACATTTATCCCTTAACATGTACAGATGAAAGGCTTCACGGGCTTTTCTGAGGGTTAAACCATAACATATGAATCCTTATACACTCTCTCTCTCTCTGCGTGTGTGAAGGGTTTGTTGCAATGTTGTGCCTCTTGGCTAAAAAGAAGCACTGAATACATGAGAAATTTATGTTGCAAGAATCAAATAATCATTGTTTCCCTTTAATCTTATGTTTCTGTAGTTGAAATACATTCATGGGAATTGTTTGTGCTGTTATAGAATTGTGCTGTACTATGTCAGCTTATGAAACCCAATGTGTTTTACATTGACTTGCTTTTATGTTTCCATTGTTATGAAACAAGGAAATTCTGCTCAAGGAACTCTGCGGCTGAAAGACAATTGAACACGGGGGAGGGGATTGTTCTTCCATATTGAACTGTTTTGCTTGTGTTGATTTATATATACACATACACACACATACACAGAGCTAATCAACACAAAATCTCCCACATTTCTTTCACACTATACACAAAGATTTGTTATACTTTCTTGGATTGTGACTCAACAATTCTGTTTGCTTCTCAAAAAAATTAATTTTGAAATTCAAGACATAGAAGGTAAAGTGAACCAAACTAGCATGCAGTTAGATAAATATTAACATTAACTAATATGGCTCAAGTAGTTAAGACACTGACACTGTTGATTCCCAGATCGGCAGGTTGGCAGTTCAAGGCCCAGGTGCCGCATGATGGAGTGAGCTCCCATCATTAGTCTCAGCTTCTGCCAACGTAGTAGTTTGAAAGCATGCAAATACAAGTAGATAAATAGGTACCACTTCGGTGGGAAGGTAAACAGTGTTCTGTGCAATCATGCTGGCCACATGATCACAGAATAACCTTTAACAATGCTGGATTTTCAGCTTAATAAAGGAGATGAGCACCGCCCCATATGGTCGGACACGACTTAACAACCTTGTCAATGGGGAATACCTTTACCTTTAATACGCCACTAGTTATAGTGTCACATCGAAGAGATTGGCTCAGAAAATATCCCGAAGACCCTTCACACAGTTCTGTTGTTAGAGGTAAACAAACTTGAAGAATGTGTAAATCTTTAGATACTAGACTCTTCTTGGGAGAAGGCAGCAACACAGAAAAGCCATTTGGGGTTTGCTCTGCCATTAGATTGAATGAGACAGATAAAATAGGTGATGCAAAATAGGACACAAGGAGGTATGTATACTTCATTGCCTGCTATGTGGCCCTTAACCTAATCTCTTGCTTTCAGGTGTGATGGAGGATAGATTGGAAATAACTAGTTACTTGTAATAAATTCTTTTTCCTAAAAATGAGAACATAAGTTACATTATGAGACTAATTTAATTGTGGATAACCTAACTCTTTTAATGGTATAGCTAACTTTTTAGTTTGTTTTATAGTTTTGAGGGTTTTGTCTCACTAAATGTTAGAAGAGGCTCATCACCTGGTTCAAGGGTTATTAAGATAATAATGGCGGGTTACAGACCGCCCTCAAGCGGCCGTTTTCCCGCCGCCACCATTCGCTGCGGAGGGAAGCCCCAGCGGCCAGACCGCGAGGCTTCCCGGTGCAGCGAAAAAGGAGCGCCGAAATGGTGCTCCTTTTCAAAACGCAGAAGTGGCGCTGCAAGGGGCAAAGCGCGCCCTCACAGCGTCACTTCCGCCGCGACACGTCTGGATGCTATGCGTCCAAGACGTCAAAATGGTGGTGCCCATGTGGGTGGACGCTGCCATTAAGGACGCGCTCCGCGCGTACTAGGAAGAAGGACCATGAGGAAGGTAAGACCCTTCCTAAACCTAATACGGCCCTTCCTAACCCTAGTACGCGCGGAGCACGTACCTTATGGCGGTCTGTAACCTGCCATTGAGTTTGTGTTCTATACTACAGGGCAGTTGCTTGTAACATTCAAATGTTTTCTTTTAAAGTAAATAAAGTAATTATTTTAGTTACATTCAAAGAAGTGGAAGTAGGGAATTACTTTTGAAAACTGCAAATGTAATAAGTACGCTGTGGTGGGAGGCCTGCATGTTTGGAACTGTAAAAGTAACCAATTGCTTTTAAAACTAACTTTCCAGGTGCTAGGTAAGAAGGTGCAGTCCCATCATCAGTGTTGAAGTAAGATCTAACTGGTGCTGTTTTTACAAAGTATATGGCACACACACACAACATTATTCATACCTAAAGTACAGTGTCAGTTGGAAGAGAATTTCATCTGCTGCTTTGATTGTATTCCCAATCCAGATGTGACAATAGCAGCTGATGGTTCTGATGTCAGTGGGGTAGTGTTTCCCCTCCAGGTTTAATTTGAACTTTAAAGGAGCTGTCTAGGAAGCTGAATGTTTTAAATATATATATTGCCTTCAATAATTGCTTTAAAGATCAGACTAAAATCCCAAATGGTTTCACCATTCTGCTGACATTGGAGCCACTGGCTTCCATTGGAACCAGCAGGCTTCCATACCTGCATGCTATAATCACCATTCAAATTAAAGTCCCTCTGGCGGGATACAGACTGCCCAAAAAGGGCGGTCTCCCGCTGCCCTGGTTTGCTGCGCGAGGGAGCCGCAGCGGACAAACCATGTGGCTCCCTCGCACAGCAAAAAGAACCTGCAAAAAGCAGGTTCTTTCTGCGGCATGGTTGTGACGCCGTAAGGCGCCAATGGCACACTTGCGGCGTCACAAGGGCACCGAGATGTGTGGACGCTAGACATCCATCACGTCAAAATGGCAGCGCCCATATGTACAGGGCGCCACCATTTTGATGCCCTCGTCACATGCGAGGGGTGAGGGGCATCTGAAAGCGCCGCCCCTCACATGTCATGACAGCGCCCCATAGGGCCCGTCTAGCCAGCAGCTCTAACAGTTATTCACTTATAAATAATGATGCTAGCAATAGCAATGGCATTTCATGGTGAACTATACCACTTCATAGTGAACTAAGCAATCTCTAAGCACTTTACAATGTGTTAGCTGATTGACTCCAACTAGCTGGGTACTTATTTTTACCGACCTATGAAAGTATGGAAGGTTGAGTCAACCTGGAGCCCGCAAGTTTGAACTCACAGCATTGTGGCTGCAGTATTGGCATTTAACCACTGCACTACCACTGCTATTACTAATTGCATTGAGTCTATCTTGTCCCAAGTATGTTCATTAAGAATGGCTTATACCACTTGAGATTTGTGGCAATACATAATGGGAAAGGGAACGGCTGAATGGTAGAGTACATACAAGTCCCAGATTCAATCCTTGGCTTCTCCAAAAAGCAACAGAAAAGAAGCCTGTTGGAAACCCTGGTGAACACTGCCAAACAATACTGTAGATAACTGGAATGCACATCATGTTCTTTGTTCTCACAGGCAAGAACTAATAAAAATGTAATTTTCTTCCTAGGAGGCTTAAATATATATCCTAAAGGCCCCAAATCCCCTCTGATCTTGGAAGCCAAACAGGGTCAACCCTGGTTAGTACTTGCATGGGAAACCACCAATGAATACCAGGTGCTGTTGGCTGTATTTCAGAGCAAGGAGCTGGCAAAATCACCTCTGAGTGTTCCTTGCTTAAGAAAACCATATGAAAAACCAAGGGTCACCATAGGCTGACAGTGACCTGAAGACACATATGCTTACATACTCTCTTTCTGTTATTGACACACAATTGTGCATTTCTTATGGAATATTCTAACGCTGCAAACTTTTTGAGGGAATATTTTATTTAGGGCAAAATGATTGGAACTAGGTTTTATACACACGAATTCAGTTATGCATGTAGCTGTATTTTTGGAACCGTTGTGCAATGTCCTTATTCATTTCATAGTTGCATAAATGGAATTCTGCAAGTTTAACTATTGAATATGCAGTTGTGTATTCTTAGACAGTGCATAATACTTTGTTAGTGCTTTCAGTGTACCACTTGATTCACTGAACCTGCAGAGACAGTCATTGTGCATCACCTACTTCATAGCTGGAAAATAAGTAACACATTGGCAGATACACAATTGGTTGCACAATATTGGTATTCAACTGAAGGACAGTGTAGCACAACCACTAAGTACATGAGAGAAGAGTGTAGATTTATGCAAGCACAATGCACAAATGAGTTATCCCAAAGTATTTGCTTTAAAAATGCAAAAGAGCTCACTTGTTATTGTAATTTTCTTTACAGAGTTTCTCCAGCATTGACAAGCTCTTTATTCTTTCCATTGCTACTACCAGCATGAAATTAAGCTTGAGTCAGTATAAGGCAGTATAATGTATACTTGCATTTCTGTATGCAGGAAACCATCATCACTATGATTCTGGCTGCAAATGAGTCAGAATGTATAAAAAATTAGTGAGAAAGTGCATCGTTCACTCTTAAATGTGAACTCAGTTGTTCCAGTCACAAAAAACTAAGACCAATATAAAAAAGAAACGTGAACACAAAAAACAACTGGCAGCTTGAAAAGTTATATTTAATAAAGTAATCAAAGATCATAGAAATAGCTAATGACTAAATAACAAAATATTGGCAATAAATTATTTTATTCCAACAGCACACATATACTACATTACATTATGATGCTTACTCAGTAAATGGGGAAAAGTAAATTTCCATGCTCCACAACTATTTTGTTTGCGGCAGTTGGGATTGTCTTGGCATGCATCCTGGGATATCATCTTGGAATAAATTTCTACCTATACCAAATAGGTGTGCAGAAAACTGTTTCTGACTGTAGATTGCGCTTTCAGAAACAGGGCTATTGCATTTACATTTAAAAAAATACATATCAGTCTAAAGCCTATTTTTAATCCCAACTAGAAGTAAAGTCTGTAACTCAATTGAATTTACCCATGTGCTGACTAAACCTTCAACAATGTATTCAAACTGCTCAAACTGTTATTAACCAAGCCATCATTTTCATCATGTGTAAAGGAAAAGCAAATGGTAGTAAACAAGGGTTTCCAATTGAGGACCTTCTCAATTGCCAGACAAATTAAGGAAGGAAAGAATGAGTTCCCTGATCGCTGGGGTTTGGTTCCAAGATCCCCTGTGGATAACAAAATCCGTGGATGCTCAAGTCCCATTAAATATAATGACATAGCAAAATGGTGTCCCTTATAAAAAATAAAAAATCAAGGTTTGATATTAGAAATTTATACTTATTTTGAACATTTTCAAACTATGGATGCTTGAATTCGTGTATAAGAAATCCATGTATAAGAAGGGCCAACTGTATTTGCAGTGTGCTGCCTCAGCCCACTTACATTCTTTCTTCCTCCTCTGTTTCATCTCCTTCTTTACCTTCCTCCTGGCCAGGCAATGAAATGAATAATGAGAATAGGGAACAGATGATGGGGCAAGCATATCAGGGAGGAAAGAAGGCAGTGAAGATAGAATGTGAGGAGGAGGAGGGCAGCAGTGGTGGTGGCAGGAGCACATGGTGTCATGAATGGGGAAGTGATCATTATTTAGGCCTTGTATATGTGGAGGTGGGAAGGCTGTGGTGGTGAAGATGGAGGTGGATGGCAGCAGTGGCTGAGGCACAGCAGGGCAGGGTGGAGGTGAAGGATGGATGAATGCATTATGTTACTGAACCAAGTCTGGTAAATTATCACTAAAAATATACAAATTGCAATGTTGAGTCAAGTCAGTTCATAATTTATTGCTGAGTCAAGTCCAAGTTGAATCACTACAGCAACTTGAGTCTGACTTAAATCCAAGTCAATTGATTCAAATCTACATCACTGATTATAGGATTCTAAGGCTGCATCTGAACTGCAGAAATAATCCAGTTTTGCACCACTTTAACTGCCATGACTCAATGCTATAGAATTCTGGGAATTGTACTGTAGTCTGTTGTGGCACCAGAGTTGTCTGACAGAGAAGGCTAAATATCTCACAACATTACATTCCCAGAATTCCATAGCACTGAGCCATGATAGTTAAAGTGATGTCAAGATGGATTATTTCTGCAGTGCGGATACAGCCTCAGGCTCAGGAGCAGACTGCTTAGCTTCCTGGAAGAAAATATTGGTGGTTGCAAGGGCACAAAAGTAGAGAAGGGTGAGTAAAGATTAGCAACTTTATCTGGTTTATGCTACTCATTCACTGAATCTTTTACTGAACCTGATAAAAGATCTGAAGTGGTCTGCCAACTGATCAGTGCCAACTTGGTATCCCAGTCAGTATCAAAAAGTTGTTTTCCAAGAAATGTCAACCCTAAGGTTAAGTAATTTCATCATCATTTTGGATATTATTTATTATATAGTCAAAGGTCTATTTTTAAAAATACAGTGGTTTGACATAGACTGTAGATTGTCTTTGAAGAAGTGTCATTGGCCACATGCAGGAAAGGACAGTGAACGTGGAAAATGCATTTCACTTGAAAAAGTTCAGATGTGTTTTTATTCTTGATTTAATATGTGATTAAATATCCTTGGAATAGACTGGAGACATTTTGAACAGTATGAATAAGAACTGGCACCATAAACATTTTAGTGATTTAATGCTGTGTATTTGTTGCTAGGCTACAGTCAATTGATGCAAATGAACCTTCTGTACACTGGGAAGGTAGAATTTGATACTTGAGATCACTAGTTCATCTACTGCTGATTATTTGGTTTTGAAAATATTATTTGGAGACAAACATGAGATCCTGGATTTCATCTTTCACAACTGTTTTGTCCACTTGTTTGATCATAATATTTATAATCAAGATGTACAAGGATAGGTAGGCCTTGTTAAGCTTTCCCCCATTTTTCCTTGTTTAGTAGATATAGTAGGGCTCTACAGTACTTCAGAGTATATTGTTTATACTGGGGCTTAGGAAGCAATGTGCTAGTCAGCCAAAGAATGCCCTGTAATATTTTAAGTACTTGGCTGTTGTACAGATTGTAGATATGCCAAAAAAAGAAAAAGAGGCTTTTCTGCCTCATTGTATGCTCTTATTTAAAATGGTAATCTAACTCCATAAACACCTTGATTGTTTTTATGAAAGGTGGGGTAGAAATTAAAGAAATGTAGCAGCAATAGAAATAGTAAATAACATTGTTAACTTTATTATAGCACTAAGAAACCTTATTTCTCTTGAGCTTTTTTTAAAAAAGAAGAAATCCTATCTTTACAAAGCCCACAGCTATTCTAATGGATTACTGAACTGCACTTCCTCTTACTGAACTTCTTAGGGAAGGTTTGGGATTGTTCTGATAGACCACTGAAAATCTGGAAGACCTCAAACCATTAAAAAAATCAAAGAGATGCTCATTTGCTTCCTTTGCAGTGATGGAGCTTGGAGGGATTATTAAGAATGTTTCCCAATAGTGGCTGGTGGCTGCCATATCTGAGATGTGGTCTCACCTTCATATAAGAGGAGTGGTCTCAGCTTCATTTTAAAGGAGCTATCGAAGGTGCTAAGCCTGTTTTGAGGACAAGCTTCGGCACCTTGAATAGGTTCTTTAAACTATGGAACAGATTCACTGCCCCACTGACATGGAAGCAACTTCATTTCCAAAATGATCTCAAAGCAGAAGTGGCATCAATGGAGAGATCTGCTTCTTAGGCCTTCACTTTATTTATTTATTCTAAGTAGACACAGTAGAGTAATGAGATATCATTCATGCCAGGCCTCCTTGCCTTGCAGGTACAGAATGCATAGTTACAAGATGTTCATTTCAGATAAGCCAAAAGATAAACAACAAAAAACTTTTTGGTTCACCATGCCAGGGGCGGAGCTTACACCCTATGGAGGCGTGGCCATGTGCCGGGGCGGCGCTTCCACCCTCTGGGGCAGAGTCGCATCCCAGGGGCGGAGCTTCCACCCTCTAGGGGTGGGGCTTTCCCTGTGCCCTTTCCCAGCCTCCAGCTGTCTCTGAGAGACAGCTAGAAGTTGGGGGGGATTGAGGGAGGGGGTGACAGGCGCACCTGCTCGTCCTTGCCCTTCCTTGGCCTCCAGCTGTCTCTCAGAAACAGCTGGAGACCAGTAAATGCCCATGAGGGGCAGGAGCAAAAGGCGTGCGGCCCCTGCTCCTTTCCTCGGGGCTTCACCAGACCTGAGGTGTCCTCCGAAGGACACCTCAGGTCTGCCTAAGCCCCGCAGGGAGGAGTAGGAGGCTGGTGGCCCCTGCTCCTTTCCTCGGGGCTTCGCCTGGCCGGAGGTGTCCTCCAAAGGAGGACACCTCAGGTCGAGTGAAGCCCCGAGGGCAGGAGGAGCAGCAGGAGGCTGCCTGCCCTTTCTTCCTCGGCCCTATCCTCTGTGCGAAAGGGCTCCATGGAGCCCTTTCCCGCAGAGGGAAGGGAAGCCAAGGAGACGGAGGCTGGGCATGTGTCCCAGCCCCCTTCTCTTCGGCCCTTCACTCCGCGCGAAAGGGCTCCATGGAAACTGGGAGGGAAGAGGGCTGGGAGGAGGAGCCAGACACGCGTGCCTCTGTCTCCTTCTCCTGGGCGCCATTTTCTGGCTTCCTGCTGTCTCAGAGAGACAGTAGGAGGCCCGAAAATGGCAGGGAGGAGGCAGAACGGGCACAATCGTGCCTGTTCCCCCTTCTCCCTTGTCCCATGCCTGACAAAATGGCGTTGCGGGCCACCCGTGTCACGCGTGCCATAAGTTCGCCATCACGGGCCTAGACGCTCTAGCTAACACATTTCCTATGCTATTCACACAGAGATGGGTTCTGCAGTCCTTGATGTGTTTTTGGATGCAAGGGGCTGGCTCTCATTGCCTAGCTCAACTTGCATCCCTTAAGCTTGCCTTTTGGCACAGGCTCAACAGCTGGGCTTCCAAAAACAAGAAAGAGAAAGATGAAGACCACATGGTCTCAGGGGCCTTTTAAAGGCCTCTGATGGAAGGTTCTTGAAAAACCCTGTCCTGATGTACTGATTGGCCAGTTGGGCCTTAGGTGAGTTATGATGTAACTTCTCATTAGCATGTGATGTAAGCTCTCATTAGCATGTACCTCCCCCCAGCTTAACTCTTTGTGGTTTGAGAGGATTCCTCAAATGACTGGTGGCCCAGTCATTACAGTTGGTTTCTATGCAGCCTTGCTCCCAGAAAGTGACCCAAGATGGCTCAAAGATAAAATCATTCTAAAACTTTATAATAAAAATTTAAAAACAATTAAAAGCGCATAGCTAAAACCAGTATTGTCATTGTTTTCTTGGCAAGATTTGTTCAAAGGAGGTTTGGCATTGTCTTCTCCTGAGGCTGTATAAAATTACATAAAACATACAAAAGTTTAAAAAAAAAAAACATTACTAGGGCTCACACACAGTATAAAAACCACCCTGGCATGATTAAAAGCCTGCTTGAATAAAACATATTTACCTTCCAATTAAAGAAAAGCAGAGAGGGAGCCAGCCTAGCCTCCCATGGAAGGGAATTCCAAAGGGTGGGAGCAGCAACTGAGAAGGCCCTCTCTCATGTCCTCATCAAGCAAGCCTGTGATGGTGGCAGGATCAAGAGAAAGCCTTCCTCTGTAGACCTTAGGACCTCTCAGGTTCATATGGGAAGGTACAGCAGTTTATCGCATGCAGTCTTCACACCGACCTGGGCATGGGGCAGGATCTGGCTGGAACAGGTTAAGACTGATTTTGCCATGTGCAAAATTGCTGCCGCACTGCCGCCTGACCATCACCCATCTTCCAGCAATGCTCTGCCAGCCAATTTTGGTACTATGGAAGCACTGTCGCCACCACAGCGCTGCTAGAGAACAGGTGATGGTCAGGCAGTGCAGCAGCAATTTTGCATGTGGTAAAATCAGTTTTAACCCATCCAGCCTGATCCCATCCCAGGCTGGATTGGAGTGAAAATTGCATGCGATAAAATTGCATGCGATTGTCTGAACCTAAACTGTATTCACTAGACCATAATATCTTACCAACAGGATATTTCACGTGCAAAGAATGAGGACCCCAAAACAGGGATCAGGCAGAATTACATCATAATTTATTTTTAAAGAGTTTACCAAAATTCATAGTTTGTGTTGAAATAAGACTGATAGCTATTTTTGATGAGACTGCCCTCCTTTTGGAGGTATAACAAGTACAACAATGTCCTCTCCATGCGAGGAATAGTACTATCTATTTGGCTACTGTAGATGGGGGAAGAATTTCATTTCAGTTATGGGGGAGGGAATTACCAGCATTAGAAAATTTATTCATAGCTGGGGTGAAAACAACATGAACTTTAAAAATTCAAATAGCAGAGGAAGAAAACTGATGGCTATTTACCCAGTAGCCAAAGCAAACTAAATTTCCCAGGTATCTTTGTATTGGAATCTTCCAGTAGTAAGGTTGCTATAAATCTAAGGAAGGCACAAAGTTCCACTTCTTTCTTCACATACACACTCATTGCTGATGCTAAAAGATAAGTTTGGGAGAAAGGAAAGGGTGTGGCTCATAGCTATGAACCAAGTTAGTATTCCAATGAAGTTTAGTTTGAACCATAAAAGGCTCATTATTTCTAAACCTAGGAAGTTCATTTTCAAGCCCTCCAGTGCTGAAACCTGGCAGCATATTGGAGAAATAGCCTTTCTACAGAAAACAATAAAGCTGAAATGCAAAGTTCTTTATGTTAGTTAAAGGCTTTCATTTGGGTTATTATTTATTATATAGCCAAACGTCTCTGAAGATGCCAGCCACAGATGCTGGTGAAACATCAGGAATAAACTCTTATAGAACATGGCCATATAGCCCGAAAAACCCACAAAAAACTATTCTTTGTGTTACATTGCATGGCCAGCTCAAGTGCCCTTTTATTTTGGATGTGTCCCTGTTGACTCTTCATTTGTTCAACCTCAAATTCAACATCACAGAACTATATTCTACCTTTAGTTGCTGTGTTTTTCTTTTTACATGTCCAAAGAAGGAAGTGGAAACAGAAGATACTAGAGTTGGGGGAACAAAAAAGTCTTTCTGGAGACCAAAGAGATGGGGGAGTATGTTTGGCAGAGCAGTAAAATTTGGGAGAATGGACAGTGGTCAGAATGAAAAGAATAGGGGAGATGGAATCCATGGAACAAATTATCAAGAAACAGGGCAATGAGGTAAGGTACATCAAGAAGGACAGTGTTTATTTCTAGGTCCTTTGGGTAGACCTGGCCTTGCAGAAATTGATGGGAGAATTATCATGTGGTTAGCAGACAGAAATGATGTGAATGTAAATGAAAAAGTGTGGGGCACAATATGCAATCTTTCAAGGTGCCAATAGAGCACAATTTATACCCATGCTGAGAACATCTTCCTTCTTTATGTTTTCAAAACTGGGGCAGCTATTGTATGCCAATACCAACAGTTATCCCTGTTATTGCTACTGGAACACCTTATCTAAATCTGGCATGAACACTCCTTTTGGATATCTGACTACACATGAGCCAGATTAAATCTCTGTTTTAAAGCCAAAACTCTCTCTATTTTTATTTTGAAACCAAAGTGAAAGTGATGCCATTCTATTGACATAAATTTGGTGAGGAACCTCCTAAATGGCTTGATTTCCTTACTGAATTATGGAAATAAAGTTACAGTAAACCAGCTGTCTAGTTGATATTTGTGCCATATACTTTGTATAGGATTCAGCATTAGCAATGCTTATGCATATTTTCCCCAGGAAAAGTGCTGTTTGGGGGTTATTTTTTTAATTATTTCACTATAGAAATGTCAAATACAATAAAAAGTTTATTCATGTTAACTTACATGTCTCACAGAATTCAAGAGGGCTTAAAATCAAGTACATATGCAAAAGTCTTCAGTCTGTATTTCATATCTTGAGCTACATCAATATAGCTGAGTAAAAGGGCTGTAAGTCACAAAAGCTCAGATGCTAAAATAAATTGGTGAGTCTGAAAGGTGCCACAATGCCTTTTTTATTTCCATTGTCCTCTTCTTACATTGAGCATGGTGAAAGACTATGAACATTATTATTATTATTATTATTATTATTATTATTATTATTATTATTATTATTA
>NC_056524.1:242069207-242099817 GCF_019175285.1 Sceloporus undulatus
ATAATAATAATAAATTTATTTTTATCCCAACCCTCTGTGTAACGCAACCGGGGCGGCTTACAACATTAAAATATACAATCCAATAAAAATACATTCCATATCCCACAGTCCCACCCAACCCCCTTAAACAGTCAAAAATTAAAACAATTCCTCTGTTATATCCTAGTAATATGGTTATTGCATTAAGTGATTAATGCAAATAGGTTTTCTATAACTTACTTTTTTGCCCTTTTCATGACAGTCTTCTGTGGATTCCATTTCCGCTGTTCTTTCCATTCTGACCACTGTCCACTCACCCAAATTTCCATCCCACTTTAATAGCTTAAAGGAAGTAGCTAACAGCTAGGAAATGCTGAGAATAAAAAGCAAAAGAGGACTCTTAAATCCCCCATCTTTGCTGCAGTGTCTGTTTTTTCCTACCTAATTATTTTCAGACTAAGCTCATTATTTCTCTAGACTGCAAATCATGTTACCCGTTAAAACTATGATAGAAACAATAAAACTGCTCCTTACTTCAGAGTACACTCATCAGATTTCTGTATTAATTTTGATGACTTCACAGTGTAGAAATAAGAAAATAGTTTATTAATATTTGTACTTTGTTTTGGAAGCCTTAGCATTGCGTCTATTTTTGTCTGTGTAGTGGATTACACTTGTGGAAGACCTAATTTCAAATCCCATACACTTCATCATGATGGACAAGGAGTATTCATGGCTACATCATAGCCTGGCCTAGTGTGGACATCATGGCTAAAGTGTAATTTGATCTTCATGAACAGACTTTGCATTTTGATGTTTCTCTCTTTTCCCATTTATGGTCTTAACCCTTTTGATGTTCATGATTGTCACCACATTTATTGGCAACAAATTCCATGCTTGTAGACAAATAAAAGCAAATTTCTGCTAGATTAGACTAAGGGAGACTAACCCAGAATTATATATTCTCATAGGCCCTTGTCACACATGAAAATTGGAACTCCAGTCCAAAGCCATTCCGAAGGGAAGGGGAAGTAGATTCAGTTCGAATCTAAGCCAATTCACGTGATTAATTATCACACATGAAGAGCAAAATTGTGGTCATTCCTGAGGCAAAGTGAAGCGGATGCAACATAAGTTATTACACCAGTACATACCATGCGGATTCAACAATTAGAAGTGGCACCTTTGCGCATGCTCAGTGGGCCTCTAAACACATCAAGAACTTTTATGCTTCCATCAGGGATGTAGCCAAGGGGAGGGGGCTCTTGGGGTCCGGACCCCCCCTTCCGTTAGATAAAATGAATGGTGTGTGCTGCCACGCCGCCGCACCCAAGCCCCATTATAATGGTGGCACTTAGTCTGGACCCCCCTTCCCAAAATCCTGGCTACGTCCCTGCTTCCATGAAGAAGGGAGCCACTTCCTGTTTCCTGTTTTGCGTGAATGCAAGCCTCACGTGAACAATTGCTTTGCGTTTCTTCTTCCCTTCTACTTTATTCTATTTTTATTCTATTTCAACAAGTTAGCAATGCCCGCAACTCCTGCCATGTGTGGTCCCAAGTATATATACGTGGGTATGTGTGTGTGCATGTGTGATGTACAAATATACATAGAATCATAGAATATATACATACATACATATATACACATGCATACATATGTATATGTATGTATGTAAATATACATGTGTGTATATATGTACACACACACACACACACACACACACACAGAGAGAGGAAGAGAAGGAGGAGGAGGAAGCAGAAGAATGGAGGGGGCAAATGGAGGCAAGATCAGGGTGACAGAGGAGAGAGGAAGAGGAGGAGGAGGAACCAGAAGAATGGAGGGGGAAAACGGAGGGAAGGAGAGCTTCTGGGGGGGAGGTTAAGTACAAAGCATGGCTCTGCTTTGTCGATGTTATAATGTAATAACGTTAAAACATTATATATGAATATAAGGTTATATTCATCCTCCCCCCCCAGTTCTCCATCATACACCAGCGACATCGGAAACAACCGCTTCCCCCCCCCCAATTGGAAGTGGAAGGATACCAGAAGCAAATGGAACAAAATTGCAGTGCCACCATCATGGAAATGTGGCACCTTAGAGGTTGCGGGGGGGGGTGGGGTGGGTGGGTGGGTTAGCAGGACTGAGCAAAGTTGCCTTCCACACCAAGACCAATTCAAACTGGATTTGAATTGACAAAAAAGATTTGTGACTTCGCTAGTTCACCAAATTCACCTACTTCTGGAGTGACTTTGGATTGACTTAGGATCGGGCTTGGAATGACTCCGCATAGACAGAAATTGTGTGTCATAATCTATCATGTAATAATGTGAATTCGCATGATTGGGTCCGAAATGGCTTCGGATTGTAGTTCCAAAAATCGTCGTGTGATAAGGTCCATAGTGAATAACCAAAAGTCTATGGAACATGAGGGCATAGCTTTCTCTCACCCTGGTATTCAAATTCATGCTGCTTCTGATCATTAAGGTATCCATATAGTCATCATGACAAGTACCTAACATAATATCTTTATTTACATTGGTGATATGCTTAAGGATACTCTCTCTAGTCCAAATCCAACCATTTGTGGCACTAAATTCTGAAATAAATTATATGTGAAGGCCTACATTTTATAGTAATGGAACTGGAATGAATCACAAGTAAAGAGTTTGAGAATACTATATTTAACGTACAGTCTAGATCCAAAAAGCTTGCTATTATTTGCTACTGACTTCAGTATGATGTGAATTGGATTCTTTTCTTGGTAAACTGTTGAAAACTATCATTTGGGATGAGTAAACGCTAATATTTTCACATTTATTTCATAACTATATGGGGTTTTTAAAAAAATTATGTGACAATTATATTTAGTAGTAAACACATCCTGATAGAAACAGAGGCCATTCCAGAAATGTCAGTGGACCTTTAAAAAAATTAATTAAATTAATAGTACCTTAGTTTGCTGTGCCATAAATACAAATAGATGCTCTACCATAAGTCAAAATTTGTCACTATAAACATGGAAGTTGCAGTTACAAATCTGGCAGCAAATGTTCGTGTAACAAAACTGTGTTCTTTGGGAATTAATGTGTATACCTTTACTGTTGACAAGACATTTGTTTGGAGCCCTTGGAATGCTGGAGAAATGAAAATAAATCAGTCCTAGTGTCTCAGATAAAGTTAAAATTTCTAAGGTTTCTGACACATATATATATTCTGACAACAAAGAGAAAGGTATGTTTAAAACCATGGAGATGTACATGTACTTGTGTATGACCTGAACCCGGACAGACTCCATCATATCAGACTGACCAATTTAATATTACCCAGCTCTTCAATCTTTATTACTGAGAAAGTGAGCACTACGCACAAAATGGAAAGGTTCAATAAAATTGATTTCAGATGCCAAATTTGATTGTCAGAATGATGACAGTATTTTTTTAAAGTTATTCTTTCTTTTCAGGCATTTTTAAAATAAATATTTTGAAAAATGAATTGACAGTGAGAGTCACTGCATATAAGCAAACAGTGTTTATATTTTGTTTGTGAGGTAATTCATAGAATCATAGAATTGTAGAGTTGGAAGAGACCACAGCACAAAACCATTGGATTTAGTCCTGAGGTTTTGAGATTGGGTGGTAACTATATGGAAAATCTTCAGTGTTGTCTTAATGCTTATCTTAGGCTAGCACATATATTTTCATAGCTTGAGGTCTACTTTGTATCTACTCTACACAGTATCTCCTGACTGACCTATGGCATAGGGGGTTGTGAAAATATTATGTAATCCAGTGCATGGGAAAGCTTCCATGACCAGTAAAATCATTCTGACTCTCATAGCAGTGTACTTATTATCAATTTTATTTATTTATCATATTTCAGTGCATACAATAGCCAAAGCTATTCCTATACATATAACACAAATAATTGCCAAACCCTCTCTGGGTGGTTCCTAAAATAGATCTCAAAACCTTATATTTAAAAAAAAATCATAAAAATCAAATAAAAGGTTGTGTAAAAGAAATGCAAGAATAACATTCAAAGTAATAACCAAATAAAACCAAGTCAATCAGCAGCAGCACAAGAAAATTACTAACAGCTTTTTCAAAACTCAGGACTAAATCCATGGTTTTGTGCTGTTGACTATAATGTTGTTGTTGTTGTTGTTGTTGTTGTTGTGTGTTTTAAGTCATTTTGAATTTATAGCAACCCCAAGGCAATCTAAGGAACAGATGATATTCCAGTTGAATTTCTATATTCCACACAGACATAATCAACTTTAGTGTTAACTAAAATTTGTCAGCAAATATGGAAAACAAAACAATGGTCAACAGACTGGAAACGATTAATATACATCCTTTACCACAAAAAAAGGATACACAAAAGACTGCAGTAATTATAATTAATATAATTTTGAGCAATCAAAATTGTACTCAGAATTTTTCAGCATTGACTCCAATCATATCTGGAGAGAGAAATCCTAGAGGAGCGAGTGGGGTTCAGGAAATGAAGAGGCACTAGGGACCATATAACAAACATACAATAGATAATGAAGCTATCCAAAGAATTCCAGAAGAGAATCAGCAGGTGCTTTATAGAGTATAGCAAAGCCACTGACTGCATAGTTTACGAAAAGCTATGGAATGCTCTTAAAGAATTGTGAATGCCACTACATTTGATAGTGCTGAAGAGAAATCTGTACTTTGGACAAGAGGCAATTGTTAAAACAGAATATGGACAAACATAAGGGCTCCCTATTAGCAAAGGGGTCAGGCAATGATGCATTCCATAACTCTATTTGTTCAACTTGCATGCAGAAAACCTCATAATCGGAGCAGGTCTAGACTCAGAAGATTGAGGAGTGAAGATAGGAGGAAGGAATATCAACACTCTAAGATATGCAGATGACATCATACTATTAGCAAAAAAACATCATATACTTGGAACAATTATGAAGGGAAATTAAAGAAGAAAGTGCAAAGGAAGACTTACTGTTGAACATAAAGAAAACAAAAATAATTACATAAATTTAACCTAGATGAGGAGAGAGCCAGCTTTTTTTCTGCTACTCCAGAGATTAGGACCCGGAACAAAAGATGCATGCTCCAGGAAAAGAGATTCCACCTCAACATTAGGAGAATTTCCTGACAGTGAGGGCTGTTCGACAGTGGAACACTCTTCCTCAGAGTGTAATGGAGTCTCCTTCCTTAGAGGTCTTTAAGCAGAGGCTGGATGGCCATCTGTCGGGGATGCTTTGATTTAGATTTCCTGCATGGCAGGGGGTTGGACTGGATGGCACTTGTGATCTCTTCCAACTCTATGATTCTATGATTCTAACAAGAAAATTGAACTAGTAAAAAAATTTCCATATCTTGGATCAAATATATTGACCAAAATGGAGCCAGCAGTCAAGAAATCAGAAGAAGACTAGGAATGGGAGGAGCAGCCATGAAAGAACTAGATTAGATCCTAAAGTGCAAAAATATACAACTGAGCACTAAAGTTAGAACAGTCCAAGCCATTATGTGTTACCCATTACCATGTACAGGTGTGAGAGTGGGACAGTAAAGAATGCAAATAAGAAGAAAATCAACTCATTCGTTTTAGATATGATGCTGGAGAAGAGTGCTCAGGATACTGCAGACAAAAAAAAAGACAAACAAATCAAGCCTGAACTTTTACTGGAGGCCAAGATAAGCAAACTTTTACTGGAGGCCAAGATAAGCTGTCATTCTATAGCCACATCATGAAAATGCTTGACTCATTAGAAAAAGCAATGATGCTAGGAAAGGTAGAAGGCAGTAGAAAGAGAGGAAGACTGCATGCCAGATGGATAGACTCAATGAGGGAGGTCATGTGGCTGAGTCTGCAGAATCTAAGCAGGGCAATAGAGGTCTTAGAGATACCTCACCCATGAGTCAGGTTTGACTCAAAGGCAGTTAACAACAAACAACAATGGCAACTATATTGTGGGATTTTCTTTGTAAGATTTGCTCAAAGGCAGTTTACTAATGCCTTTCTTTGATGCTGAGAGAGTGCTACTTGCCCAAGATCACTGTGTGGGTTACCATAGCTGAGCGAGGATTTGAACCTTGGTCTCCCAGAACCCTAGTATTGCATTTAAATCAGCACACTGATTACTCTCAAGTAGACACATTAACTCAATGGGAACTTGATAAGTCAGATTCAACAGATTTAGTCAAGATGGTACCAACAACTGGATTTTTGAATGACTAAAAAGCAAAGTCTGTACAATAAAAATGTCTTCATCTGGGGCTTTGTCACATCACTGATTTAAAGCAATGAGTGGCCCTGAATCACAAATAATCCATTCCTTCCGTGAAAATTTGAGTGATAGCAGTTTGTTCAAATATTTATGAAGTTTATTTCATTAATTTAAACTGCTTGGGACAGCAACTGCTGGAAAATTAGATCATAGACGCAAAATCTGCAAAATGTAGGTATGAACTCTAGCATTTTAAACTTACTTTACTTTTAAAAAAACACCTTGTGACAGGCTTACTTAATATCTTAGACAGGGAACTAACAAGTGGTTAGATTAGAATTTAGAAATAGCAAAACATCATTGCATAGATAAAGCTTGATATGCACAATTTAAAAGCCTTTCAGAGTTATTATTTGAGAATTCTTGTTTAGGCAGGTCAGCAGCTCTAAATGCTGGCAGGAGAGGCTAGAGAAAGCTCTCTTGTTCGGTCATCAGGGTGTTTGTAACCTTTCAGTGAATACTCAGCATTTCCAACTTTGGCTTTGATTAAGGGAACAACAAATTTTGTGCCAAGAGAATGCAGAATTTCTGCCTAGGCCATGACTCTTGAAATTGCTGTCTTTATACAGTAGGGTAGGGTGGAACTATTTTCACAAGTCAGATCTGTAAAGTGAAGCTATACATATGTGTGTTTGCCAAATTTGGAAATATATTTGTGGAAGTATGTTTCAGCATAACTTCCTATAACTTTTCTTGTCCTGTTAGGAAAGAAAAACCAGTTAAAAAGAGGGAAGTTCTATACCAGTTTCATTTATTTTGATTAATGCACTAAGTGTATGTCAAAGTGAAAACACTAAGATATTATAGCCTTCAGCATTTTTCAGAGATGAAAACTGGGTGATATGGGGCCAAACAACATCACAGTGTGGTCAAAGGGGCAAAAGTTATTAATAAGAAAGAACACATACACTAAAAGAGGTTGCAGCTCTTTGTCCCCCCTCACCCATTATTGAGAAGGGAAAGATTCCACCCCTCTCTTCACTGCAGTTTTAATTGACTTCAAACTGTTTTTTTCCACTTCAGACTCATTTTACACCAATTGATGTAAACTGAGGAAAAGTGGAGAGAGAAACTGGGACATTTTAAAAGCAGCTAAAATGTGGGATAATGGGATTAATCAGGACTTTTCCTGTTTAACCGGGACAGATGGAGGGTATATTTCACATGGCCATGTTGTGAGTGGTAGATTTGAACCAATATTCTCCTGTTTATTCTAGTACCAAAGGAGTTGCTAAAAAAAACCTCTTGAAAATAGGTATGTTGTGATTAGCAACCAGTTTCATTACTAGTAAAGATGTTAGTGGAGTGGATGTGTCACCACTGCAGTCACCACCTCTTTTTTCCTCTGCCTTCTCCCTGGGCATTACCAATTTAAACATTTTCCTACCTAGCATATAAACCACATATGCTTTAGAGTCAATGTGGTGTAGTGGTTTGAGCATTGGACTAGAAGGGAAAGGCTCAAATCCTGGCTCAGCCATGGAAACCCACTGGGTGACCATGAGTTTCAGAGGATGACAATGGCAATCCCCCCTCTGAAGAAACCTGCCAAGAAAACCCCATAATAGGGTCACCATAAGTTAGAAATGACTTGACAGCACACAGCAACAGCAAATATAAAGCATAGCACAGTCTATGCTTGTCTGCTCAGACATAAGCCCTAGTAGAACAGGTTTAAGGCCAGGAAGCATGGCTCGGTTCTATACATGTCTATTCAGATATAAGCCTTAGAAATGACCTTTTAAAAGCCAAACCTCTGTTTCTCAAAGCATTTTCTTTACAGGAACAGTTCAAAAACCTTGCTTTTTAACATTTAAGGCATTTAAAGATCAGGGAATTTAAAATCTAAAGTAAAAATCCCATATCCTTTTGCTGCTGTTGTTAATTGCTGTCAACTTCAACTTGTGGGACTGCGTGAATGAGAAACCTCCAAGTCACCCTATCTTGCAAACACAGGGCCATGGCTTCTTTGATTAAGTCTATCCATCTGCAATGAAGTTTTCATCTTTTCCTACTGCCTTCTACCTTACTAAGCATTGTCTTTCCTAATGAGTCATGTCTTCTCATGATAAGACCAAAGTATAGGGCATATGTGCTAGCATCCACATGCTGCAGCACCAACGTGCCACCAAAAAGAAGCTGCCTAGAGCGGCTTCTTTTTTGTGACATTGCAAACAGGAAGAGGCGCCGCCATGATGCCACTTCCTGCCAGCAATGTCCGGACGATGTGCCACGCTTGCATCATCATGGCAGCCCCCATGTGGATGGGAGGCCGCCATGATGGCAGTGTCCGTAAGGACTAGGGTTCTGGAGTGTGTGGTTGGTGCTCGCTCCTGAATCCTAGAATTGGCACCACCATGCTGCTTCCTACCCATTTGTACTGGCCCTATGACAGTCAATTTACATATCTTGGTTTCTAGGGAGAATTTCAGCTTGATTTGTTCTACAACCCATTTAAATGCTTTTAGCACAGGGTAGATATGTGCCAGTAAACTGGATCACACAATTGCACAACTGATTGATCTATTGGTGCAGTACTCAGTCATCACACAATTGTCTTTCCCCACATAGTAATTTCAAAATGAGAAACTGTAAGATTATATGTGCGTGCAAACTGTTTGGCTATGCTAGGGATTACCGTTCTGCAATCTCTGAGAAAGCACAACCACTTGTGCAATCATTTGTATGCTATCTCTAGTCACCTAGTAAGTTTCTTGTACCAGGCTAAAGAGTGGCTTTTTTAAAACTCTTACCTATGACCAGTTATCAGTATTAAATCCAATTCCTGGCCCTAGCTAGCACTGTTTCACCCTTATTATTTCACTTTATATACCATGGCAACTTCCAATAGAATCAGGGAATTTGTGGTTTAGGGAGGGATATTTAGCGTTCTCAGCTAGAGAGCTCTAATGTCTTGCCAAACTACAAACCCCAGGATTCCACAGGATGTAGGCAGAAGTGTTAAAGTGGAATCATAGTGCTACAATTGTTGTAATGCCCTGTCTCTGTCTAACTCAATTAACAGACTTAATGAATGAAACCACAAAGGATTTATCGAAAGTCAGCACAGAAGCAAGTTATTTCCAGATCTGTAATTACAGGCTAAGTTTCACTTCTATACTATAACCCCTTCAAACCCTCCTTTGTTAATGCCTAAACATTCTGTTGACACAGTACCAGATTCCCACATAACAATCCCCTGCAGCACTCTATCCCCACACACTCTTGCTTCTAAGATGGCTATAGCACAACCCCAAGGGTAACTCTGACAATTATGTTGTGTGAAAGGACCTCTGAGGTAATAATAATAATAATAATAATAATAATAATATGCCACCTCAATTGCCATGGACAGAAAAGTGGGATATAAATAAAGTATTATTATTATTATTATTATTATTATTATTATTATTATTTCTTTCCTGTCTCTCCTCAAGGCTCAAGGCAGGGTACAACATGTTAAAATACCAAACACAATTAAAAAAAGAAAACACATAAAACTAACAATTAAATAGAATTAAATAAAGCATTTGCCTGCCCCATTACTTCTAATGGGACTCCAGCACACACAAATTCCCCTTACACAGAGGGATCCAGAACAGATCCCCATGTAAGGGGACAGTGCACTGTAATACATTCTTTAAAATATACAAATTAAAAGTCCCAATTTAAAATTGACTGGGTAGGCTTGCTAGAAGAGATATATCTTTAATGTTGTCTGTCATATCTCTTCTGGGAAATCATTGCTAGTCGAGTCCTGACCAGTTGGAGCAAGCATTTCCCAGTGTATAGGACAGATTGTACAGGAGAAGGCAATCCTGTAGGTATCCTGGACCCAAACTCTGTAGAGTAGTGTTTTTGTTGAGTTCATGGGTCTGTGCTAATTAGGGTTAACAAGAGGATCTTGGTCAGGGTTTTGTTTAATTTACCTGTTTGGGGGGTGGGATTGGCAGGATTTTGCTCTTTGTGCTTTTTGGGGTTCCATCTTTTACTGGATCCAGTGCATGCAGGCCTGATTAAGTTTTGACGGTTAATAGTCACACATATCAGGTTTCTCTGTGTGGTTCCTATTCCCCTGAGCAATCCAAGAAATGGAGGTAAGCCAAAGACCAGAGGCACGACAGGATTGCCCCACTTGCCCTGATCAGGCTCAGGCCTTTAGACGGGTTACAGTATGAGCTTTCTATAAAACAGCACCTTCTTCCCAGTTTCATCACACAAAATTGAGAGAACTGCTGTCTTGAATCCCATTTTGGGGGAAAGGCAGGATATAAATCTCTTAAATAAACATTGTGTCATCATTTAATATTTATCTTTTGCCATACTGAGACTTCAGGCTACTACATGGAAAATTAATTTAATAAATTTAATAAGAAAAGGGCTGTTTTCTTTTGTTTTAGGGCTAGGTGTGCTCTGCAACTGGCATTGTTTCCACTGTGCACCAAACAAAAAGCGAAGCTGGTTCTGAAGGTTTCTATGGAGCCACACTAGGCAACCTGCAACCTTCCAGATGTTGTTGGAATACAATCCCCATCATTCCTGATCACTGGCAATGGAGCTGATGAAAGATAAAGTACAATAAGATCTGGAGGGGGACAGGCTATTTAGCAGATCCAGACTGGCAATATTATTTTTAGCATCCCCCTACTAATTGGTGAAGATAGTGTTTGTAATCTTTCCTTAATTACTTAGCATTTTTGGCTTCAGCATGAATGAATAAATGAATGAAATTTTATTTCTAGACCGCTATTCCTTGCAGATCACAGCGGTTTACAAAAACACCATCAAAACCAATACAATACATAGCCCAACAATACAAAAACCCACCCATACCATTTAAAAACAATACAAGGGAGGGCTTGTCTTCTTCAGGCAGGCAGTTGGAGCCAGCCTGCCTCTCTCTCCCCAAGATGGTGGCTGAAGGGAGGGCTTTTCTTCTTCAGGCAGGCAGTTGGAGCTTGCCTGCCTCTCTCCCCCCAAGATGGTGGAAGAAGGGAGGGCTATAGCATGGACTATAGGGACAGTATTAAAGATGTACCAAGAGGCTGCAGAATTCCTACCAGCAGTTTTGGACACTAGAGACTCTTCTTTCCATGCCAACTCATGCTGCAGTTGGAAAGACAAGAACCTACTTTCTCATTTTTGAATGGCCAAAAGTCTGCAGTGCAAACACTGTCATATCGCTGCCACTTTTCTATAGTTTGATTCAAGCAACTGATCCCCCAACACACACCCACAAAGAATAATTTGTGATTAGTGATCCTGTGCAGAGTGTCCTGTCGTGCCAGGTCTTTTGTAGTGGATTTTTATGAGAGATGCTGCCATAATTTGAAATTGGGTGGTTTGTAAATTGACAGTTCATAATTCCTAAGTGTGTAATGAATCTGGGTTTCAATCTATAGAATGTTAATATTTTTATTATATAAAATGAGATAGATTATGAATTCATTTCTCTCTTTATTCACTTTCACAGACTGAATGACTAAGCAGATAAATCCCCTTTTTTGTGCATACTCAGATGTTGACTGCTTTAACCCTTTACCTATAGAAGGAAATAGAAATGTCTCACTTGTGATATACATAAATATTTTTGATTCTGTTATTTAAAAGTAACTGAAATAGTTACTTTTATAAACAATTCTACAAGCTGTTGTCTGGGGTACAGAACACAACCAAGCAGAGAGCACATCTCCTTGGTTACTATAGAGGCAAATTAAAAACAAGGTAAGGAGTAGAGTTATCCCTCATTAGTTTACAATTGGAATGTAACTTAATTTGTAACTTAGCTATGGTACATAGGTACTAATTATGAGGAATGCTCTGGTCTGTGCATGAATAGCAAAAATATTGTAAATCTACAGGTGAAATCTGCAACAAAAAAAGTTGCATAACGCTGTCTAATAGGAGTTTCCTATTCATGGCATGCAGCCATGGTCTTCTGTTATAAGCTATAAGAAGTTCAAACAAACAGGACTTTCCATCACTCCTCCCTTTTGCAGTTTTCTGACTTTTCCCACCAACAGCCTTTCATCATTCTGTGGTTACTGAGCATAATCCATCTAGGATTGTTTTGTATTTTGTTTTTAAAGTGAGAGTACCCTTTATTTTTTTCATTGGCCTCATTTTGGGTCCATTTCTTTTGGCACTCACCAGCTCAATTTGTTGTTAAAAGGAGTCATATCTAGCTCGCAAAATCTGACACAATATGCCTAGCTTTGCACCTGCTGCGCTTTGGAAGCTAGTTTGGTTGTCAGTAGCAGTTTCAGTTTTGCAAGACTTTATCAGTTGCTCACATATGAAGAGGAAGGAAGGCCTAAGAACAAAAGAAAGGAGGGGGCTGCATAGTTTCCAAGAACGCTTGATGATCTTCATGTCAGTTAGCTGCTGCAAGTGCTGTTGCAGGGCAGATGTCAGTGGTTAGATTAGAAGGTAGGCCATATGATAAACTCATTTAATTGGCTCGGTCTAAAGTACATGGCCATTACACACACAGGCACAAGCGCCATCTTCTAAACTACATGCGTTAAGTAACACTGTAGTTAAGAGATGTAGAGTGGAATACAGAAGTACTCCCTATTATTATTATTATTATTATTATTATTATTATTATTATTATTTAATAAGTGAAAGAAAATGTCAGTACTTTTAAAAAAAATATGCAAGCCACAGTCAGTTTCCCTGGTTACTAGATTATTTTTCTGGGAACAGCTAATTTCACATTCCTAGACCTATAAGGTTTGAGGGGACATAATTACTTTGGCCTTTCACTACTTCCCCTTTAGCTCAACTAACATCCCTCTGTGGCAAAGAGAGAGAAAGAGAGAGAGAGAGAGTTGTAATTAGCCCAAAGTGCATTGCAGAGCTATTTTGTGAGGTGTGGAAGAGTTGGTCGCTGCAGCACTAAATTATATAGGGAGAGTTGAGCTGCCCTGCACACCCAGGGTTTCCAGTTTAGAATTATCCTAGGCCCTGAGGTTTCCAGGCCAAAACCTGAGACCTGAGGATAGCCCCTGGTCCTCATTATTCATTGAGTAATGTTCATTAAGCATTATCCATTAGGTCCTAACCATACTTCCTCACAGCTTGTCATTCAGAGAGAGAGAAAGAGAGAATGCAATTTCTTGCTCAGAAATTAAGACAGAAATCTTAGCTAAAGGGGTGATCTGAAATTAGGGTTGCCATTAGTCAGGACCTCCAAACCGGGACAAATGTAGGACAAAATTTTCAAATGTAGGACAAAATTTTCAAATGTAGGACCTTTTTTTGGGTCCTTCTCACCTGTTCAGTATAGTGCCTAAACCAGTGGTTCTCAACCTTCCGAATGCTGTGACCTTTTAATATAATTCTTCATGTTGTGGTGACGCCCAACCATTAAATTATTTTTGTCTTAGTTTCTAAGACTGTCAGAAATATGTGTTTTCCAATGGTCGTAAGCAACCCTTGTGAAAGGGTCGTTCGACCCCCGAAGGGGTCACGACCCACAGGTTGAGAATCACTGGCCTAGACCAAGGGATATAATAGTGGCACTCTATTCTGCTCTGGTCACACCTCACCTGGAATACTGTGTCCAGTTCTGGGCCTCGCAG
Source organism: Sceloporus undulatus (assembly GCF_019175285.1). Taxonomy (NCBI): domain Eukaryota; kingdom Metazoa; phylum Chordata; class Lepidosauria; order Squamata; family Phrynosomatidae; genus Sceloporus; species Sceloporus undulatus. Next base: position 242,083,060 of record NC_056524.1, read on the forward strand.
TTCAAAAAGGATGTTGACAAGCTGGAGCATGTCTGGAGGAGGGCAAGCAAAATGGCGAAAGGTCTGGAAACTATGCCTTATGAGAAGAGACTTAGGGAGTTGCGTGTATTTAGCCTGGAGAAAAGACAGTTAAGAGGCGATATGATAACCCTGTTTAAGTATTTGAAGGGATGTCATATTGAGGATGGAATAAGCTTGTTTTCTGCTGCTCCAGAGACTAGTACCCAGAACAATGGATGCAAGCTACAGGAAAATAGATTCCACTTCAATATAAGGAAGAATTTCCTGACAGTAAGAGCTGTTCGACAGTGGAACACATTCCCTCAGAGTGTGACGCAGTCTCCTTCCTTAGAGGTCTTTAAGCAGAGGCAGGATGGCATCTGTTGGGGATCCTTTGATTGTGAGTTCCTGCATGGCAGGGGGTTGGATTGGATGGCCCTCATGGTCTCTTCCAACTGTATGATTCTATTATTCTAAGTAAGAACTGTTTTTATCTATAATATCTATCTATAATAAATTTTGATGGATGAGGTGTGTGTGTGTGTGTGTGTGTGAAAATACAGGTGTATTTCAGTTAACAAAGAAAATGTGTTGCTGGCCATTGCTTCTTTAACTGAACATTTGGTACCAGAGGCAGAAATGACATGCATTATGCTGGATGTTACTTTCAGTCCAAAGGTCACAAACTTTAGAGGCACAGTCTTTCAGAAAGGGAAGCTCATAGCATGAACCACTCTGCCTCATTGGACTTGGGATCTGGAGTATTTTCAGAAATGGGGCTTAGGGCCAAAGAATACATGATAGTTTGATGAATGTGTCTTTTCATTTAATGTAATATTTTTCACCATAAATGCAGATTGTGTTATCAGGAGGGAGGCAGATAATTAACAGAAACAGAGCAGGCATGGAGAAGAAATCGAATTCTTTCCTCCTACACTGTCACCCTAAGGATAAATCGCTCTGCTCAAGTTTGCCTTGTGTAGCATGCATTTATATCTTGTTTTGCTCTTCAAGTGTCTTGGAAGCTTGCTGGCATTAGTAACATATTACATGAGTGTGTGCAGTGGTTGTTAATGGGGAAGAGAGGCACTCATAACAAGGTATTTGCAACATATGTACTGCAACATCTCTTCCTTCTCTTTTACAAAAGACTGGCTATATATTTCAAGAGAAGCTTGAAACTCCATCCTGGCACTCTTACCCAGTTACAGTTATAAAGGTTATAAAGATTGTAGAACCGCTGTGTATATGATAACTTTTTGCTAGTATCGTGTATGTTTAGCTGGGAGAAAAGATGATTGGGAGGTAACATAATGTCCGCCTTTAAATATCTGAACAGATGCCATGTAGAAGATGAAGCAAGCTTGTTTGTTGCTGCCCCAGAGACTAGAACATGAACCAATTGATACAAATAAGAAGAAAAGATATTCCACTTAAGTTTAGGAAGAACATTACTGTAAGAGCAGTTTGACTATGAAATAGATTGTCTCTGAGGTCACATCTGCACTGGAGAAATAATGCAGTTTGACACTGCTTTAACTGCCCTGGCTCAATGGTATGAAATTCTGGGATATCTAGCCTCCTATCAGAGAGCTCTGGTGCCGCAACAAACTACAAATCCCAGGATTCTAAAGCACTGAGCCATGGCAGTTAAATCTGTGTCAAACTGCATTATTTCTGCAGTGCAGATGCAGCCTGAGGGTGCGGGACCCTCCTTTGGAGATCTTTAAACAGAGATTGGACAGCCATCTTGCAGGAATGCTTTCTCTGTATTTCTGCATGGCAGGATTGGACTATGTGGCTGTTGTGGTTCCTTCAAGCTCTAAGATAATATTATAGTATTGTATTTACGATCACTGTTTTTATGTTAGACTCAAGGCCAAACTCAAAGAAAACTGGGGGATGTTTTAAATGTGTGATTGCATTTTATATGTCTAGTTAAAAACAGTAAGTTAAATATAAATAAATGTTAGTTAAATGGTAGAGACCATTTTAATAGCAGCTATGTAGGCAATCGAACTACAGTGCAAAGGGCTTAATCTCACCAGCAAAAATCTGTCCTGATGCAGCTATGGGGGAGGGAAGCTCTCATTGGTCCCAAAGAAGCTGGGAGGAATTATTTTTATTTGGATCATTCAGGAAAGAAAAGGTTAATCCTGTCTCCCACATCCTGACCAGAGACGCGTGCTTCATTATTTTTATTAAAGGGGCACACTGTGTCACACTATAGTTTAAATACACCAGATATCCACACTAGAGTAGCACCACTCAGTCAGTGAGATTTACATAAGCATTGATTTACCATGGGGTAATTAATTCAGAAGGTCTACTCTACATGGGATTAGCAATTTGACACAAATCAAGGGTGAGAATCATGCAGCCCTCAAGATATTATGTGATTGCAAACCCAGCAGCCTTTGCCAGTATAACCAATAGTTAGGAATACAGGGAGATGCAGTCCAGTAATGTTTGGAGGGTTGCAAGAATCCTACTCCTGATTTAGATCATTATATGTGATCATACCTTTTAATTTGGCTGTAAGGTCTGATTACATATAATGAACTAAATCAGGGGTCATTACAAAGACACCTCCCAATTTACTTCAAAAGTAACCTTATACAAAGTTTATTGGTAACTTTTGGCTTTGTCTGCTGAACAGAGAGTATTTTCCTCAGTCCTCTTATCCAAAATGGGAGCAAGAGGACAACACTCACAGCTCAGCTTGAATAAAATTGTACTCATTGTTTTCTGTGGAGTCCGAGCATGATAGAAAAGAAATTCACTAGTCAACATTCTTAATAAAAGCATCCATTTCACATTTCCTGAGACTTGTGAAATAAAACACCTTGGAAATCCACACCTTAATGAGCTTGTGGTTCATTTTAGAGGGGGGAAAAATGTATGCTCAAAAACATATGTATGTTTTAAGAATGCTAAAAATGCACATAGTTAGAAAAATAGGCACAAAATACTTTAATCAATGCATATAAAAGTGTATACAGTGAAAAATAATTACAGATTAGTATATTTTAAAAAAATACTATATGGGAAACATATAGAAAACTCCTTTCTGAGAATTAAAAACAAAAGGCACCTCCAGACTGGGCAAATGTGTCGTGAGGTTGCAATATTTCTTGCTTTTATTTCTCAAGGATTTTTAAAATATCCAAGCAATATTTCTGTTGTTCAGGACTATTTTTTGTCAGTTTCCTGAATCAGGAGCAACATTTTATTCCCATCCTCAAAGAAGTTTCTTTGTAAATCCAAAATACATCAGAACAATTTATTTCCTTCTCTTTTCCTCTTCTTCCACTTTTTTCTTTATGCGGTGAATCCAGGAAATGACACTTTTGCACTATAATGCTATAACTCTTTTAAAAAATTAAAAAGATCAGAGAGAGAAAAAGTGTCCTGTAAACCTTAGGGCTACCTCATGCTCTAGTTTTAAAGAAAAATCTTGAAGAATCCTAGTAACCTCTCAACTTGGCTTTTGTAACATGCTCTACATGGGGATACTCTTGTGCCTAGTTCGGAAACTGCAATTGGTTCAAAATATGGCAGCCAGACTGAAAATCTAGAGATGACCACATAACACCAATCTTAAAATCTCTCCATTGGCTGCCCATTGGTTTCCAAGCACAGTACAAGGTGTTGGTAATAACTTTTCAAGCTCTTCATGGCTTGGGTCCAGCTTACTTGCGGGAGTGCCTTCCTCCATACAGTCCACCCCGCACAGGTCTTCTCATCTGCTGCTCCTAAACTATGGAATGGCCTGCTGGAGGAGATCCATCATATCACCACTGTTGACGCCTTTAAGAAGGCTGTCAAGATGTATCTTTTCTGGCAGGCCTTCCCTGACTGACAGTTCTGTTACCTTGATATGGATTGTTCTTGTCTGCCCCAAGATGTCTTGCTTCAATAATGATGATTTTAATTAATTGTAATTTGTATTTTATAATGTTGTTGTTTTAACTTTATAGTAAGGGATAAGGGGATTATGAAATTTTTACTGATGTATGTATTATGTATGTTATTGAAGTATTTTTACTGTTGTAACCTGCCTCGATCCTTTTGGAGTGGTGGGATATAAATAAAATTTATTATTATTATTATTAGTGCGGGTCCAAGAATTCACTGCAAACAGCCTCCAAAAGAGTAGATTGAATGGATGTGTAGTTGGCAATAACTGGCAAAACCCAGCAAACCCAAGGAGCTTTACTGCAAGAACTCACACTTCTTTAGATCAAGCTGGAAGAGCCCAGAGTATCACCAACAGATGCAAACAAAGCATAGGACATGAAATCAAGTGGGATACTGAGATACTGAGAAACAATGAAATGAAAATGGAGAGATATTTTGCATCTCTAGTCCCAAGTAGGAATATACAAAACTGACCTGAGAAGTGCATCTAGTCTTGTCAAAACTTCCCTCTGATGTTCTTCTCAAGTGGGAATACCCAGAAAAAATGTTTTAGGTTAAAGGTGGTGTCAGTTTTCAGCAACCCTAGCTAGAGCCAGCCCAGATCAGTAGGAAGTCCCCTGTAAATAGGAGTTTTTCCAAGTTTCCCAGAAGCATTGTTGCATTCTGAACAATGAAATAACACAGGCACAGAATTATTACAGCAGGGACAAGGCCTTTGCCTCCACCTCACGGCTTTCAGCACTGATGTTATTTTGCATCTATCTGTGGGGATGTAGCCAGACAATTCTCTTTGGCTTTGCTGGGTGGCTTCAGGGACTTTTTAATAAGTTGGAGAATGGGAAAGGCTTTGAGAGTCGAGGAGGGAGAAAAGGAATGTAAACCCGCAGCAGAGCCCGAAGAAGGACATTCATACATGGAAGGGAAATATACTAATTCGGATGTCTTTAACAAAATTCCAGCCACCATGGACTTTATCACATGAGGCTTTATATCTGCTATTAGAGAACAATGCCTTTGGCAATACTTATCACATGACATCTTGGCCATTTCATTGCAACTTTGCTGTTAAAGCATCCTTTTTCATTGAAGGGGAACACCATCATTAGGCACCCAAACATGCTTTTGTAGCTTAGGTATTCTTTGGGTATCAGTTCAGTATATATACAGCGCGTGCGCGTCATACACAGGTGCGCCTTACGCGGCTTGAGCATATGCACTCAAGCCATGGGGCACGTGCAGGGCAGAAGGGGCGGCGCATCCCATTCAATTGAATGGGCACGTGCGCCCGTTGCGCCCTGCGCGCCGCCATGCTGCCGTGCACGAGCCCCATTGTTTACAATGGGGCTTGAGCATAGGCGGAATTTGTCTTACGCGGCGGGATCCGGAACGGATCCCCGCGTAAGGCGAGGGCCCACTGTATCTGTAAGTATAAAGAGTAGAGAGAAACACAACCTTACACGTAACTGTGAAGTCAAAGGCTTTCATGGCCGGCATCCGTAGATTTGTATGGGTTTTTCGGGCTTTATGGCCACATTCTAGAAGAATTTATTCCTGATGTTTCGGCAGCATCTGTGGCTGCCATCTTCAGAGAATGCTGACCTGGAAGAGAGTGGGCATACACACACACACACACACACACACACACACAGTGTGACCCTCCTCCTTACCCAGGGTCACACAGTGTGTGTGTGTGTGTGTGTGTGTGTGTGTGTGTGTGTGTGTGTGTGTCCACTCTCATCATGCCAGCAATCTCTGAAGATACCAACCACAGATGCTGGTGAAATGTCAGGAATAAACGTCTAGAACATGGCCACATAGCCTGAAAACCCCACCAAAAACTTTACAGGTAGCTGCTTTTCTTACTGGAGAAAAATGGGATATAAACATAATAAATAAATAAAGATTTACATTCTTACCAATTTTTGTTTCCATTTGACTTTCTAATATAGCTCAGGACCTACAAATTGAGTTATTGTATTATTTTGCTGTGGATCAATAGAAACAAGCCATAACTCTTTAATCCAAATGCATATCAGCCTGCCTGCTTGAGCTCACTAGATTATAATATCACATTGCATGTGTTTGTGTGCAGTGCATCTTCATTTGAAATGAGACATTAAATTTTCCTAAGTTCCTCCATTCTTAAGGTCTCAAAGCAAGCATTGAAATGTTAATGCAAGAGAGGTGTTTGGGATTTTGAGCACTAAACCTAACTGCATATACACACGGTTATGATTTTTAAACTAACTGGTAACATGCAGGAGAGACTGCTTGGGTATACAACATTTTTCAGCACTTGCAAAGGCAATCACAGCATTCAAAAGAAAATGCGAAAGGAAACAGAAAGCTTAATGCCACTTCAGATTTGAAAACTATGTACTGCTATAAACCTTTTCCCTCCTCCCTGCCTCAAAGTAGAAAATAATGCAAATACAATGACTAGGAACATGGAAATGTTTCTGTATGGGGAGACATTTAGAAAGGATTAAGCAGACACTATAAAGAAAACAAATGGCTGTTTATATTCTTACATATACAAAAAGGAAGTGAACACTGAAAGTCAAGAGCAAACAATATCACAACACAGAGAAATCTGATACAATTTGGCTATGGCACCATTCTGGAGAGAAGGGACTAGCAGGGTGCCACAGGGTTCTACCCTGGTCCCAATGCTATTCAGCATCTTCATCAAAGACTTGGATGAAAGAATAGAAAGCATGATCATCAAATTTGCAGATGACACCAAATTAGTAGGGGTAGCAAATGCTCAGAAGACAGAATCAGAATTCAAAATGAACCTAACAGATTATAAAGATGAGACAGAGGCCCTTTCCAGATGGGCCTTTTAGTACGTACAGTGTACGTACTAGGGTTGCCCGGGGGCATCTCTTTCAGACGCCCCCAACCCTAGTACGTACACAGTATTTACAAAATAGTGGTGCCTATTCTACATGGGCACTGTCATTAGGACGTCACGGCCATGCCGCCTCCAAATGGAGTGGCACAGACGTGACGTTCTGGTGGCGCGGAAGGGCGCCTGTGGAGCCCTTTCCGCGGCGCTGGAAGGAGCTCCAAAACGGAGCTCCTTCCTGGGTTTGTGTCGCTGGCGCAGCCTTTACACGGTTGCACCAGCAACACAAAGGAGAAAGGGGCTGAGTAGCCCCTTTCTCCTTTCCCTGCCGCTGTCGGGTGTCCTTGGGGCATGAAGCCCCAAGGACACCCCCTTTCCAGGCCGCGGGGAAGCAGTCTTTTGCTGCTTCCTGTGGCCTGGAAAAGCGGTGAATCGGGGCCTCAGGGCTGCCGCTGTGGGAGCTGAGGTCCCGATCCATCAGGGAAAGGGGCGGGTACAGGCCACCCCAAAAGGGTGGTCTGTAAACCGCCAATGATTAGAAATTCATTAGAAGCAAAAATAATTTCAACAGGGAGCAATGTAGTATACTACACTTGGGCAGTAAAAATGAAATGCACAGATATAGGATGGAAGACACCTGGATTGACAACAGTACATGTGAAAGGGATCTAGGAATTCTAGTAGACCACAGGCTGAACATGAATCAGCAGTGTCTTGCAACAGCTTAAAACACCAGTAGATTCTAGGCTGCATCAATAGGAGTAGAGTGTCTAGATTTAGGGAAGGAACAGTGCCACTCTATTCTGCTTTGGTCACACATCACCTGGCATACTGTGTTCTGGGTACCACAATTTAAGAGAATGTTGATGGGCTAGAATGTGTCTAGGGGAAGGCAACTAAAATGATGAAAGTCTGGAAACCATGCCCTATGATGAATGGGCCTTAGGAAACTTGATACGTTTAATCTGGAGAAGAGAAGATTAAGAGGTGACGTGATAACCATGTTTAAATATTTGAAAGGATGTCATATTGAAGACAGAGTAAGCTTTTCTGTTGCTCCAGAGACAAGGACACAGAGCAATGGATTCACACTACTGGAAAAGAGATTCCAACGAAACATTAGGAAGAAGTTCCTAATAGTAAGAGCTGTTTGATAGTGGAACACACTGCCTCTGAGAGTGGTGGTGTCTCCTTCTTTAGAGGTTTTTAAGCAGAGGCTGGATGGCCATCTATCAGAAGTGCTTTGACTGTATCTTATTGCATGGCAGGGGATTTGGCTGAATGGTCCTTGTAGTCTCTTCCAACTCTATGAGTCTATGTTTAGCATGTAGTGGTCAGGATGGTCACATATGACTTCTAGCATCAGAGGCACTTTGCCTATCCCTGGGAGTGGGAAGGTACAGTCGCACTTATGTCCTACTCTCTGTTTCCCATAGGCAACTGGTGGGTTGCTGTATGAACAGAATGTTCCAATCAGGGCTTGTCTGTTTCAGCAAGTGTTTTGACTCTGAAAAAAAGAGTGGTTGTCTTGATTAAATAATAAATAAATAATAATAAAATCTTTATTTTTACCCCGCCCTTCCAGAAAGATCAGGGCGGCTTACAAAAGTGCAACGAATGCACACAAATACAATTAAAAACAGTAAACATCAAACACAATACAATAAAACTAAAAGCAGGAATAAAAGCCCCATCGCCCATCCTCATGGCCACGGAAGAGGAGGGGAGGCCCACAGGATCTTAATCGGGGAATGCCTGCTTAAATAGGAAGGTCTTAAGATCCCTCCTAAATTGGGCCAGGGTGGTAGATGAGCGGAGCTCAGTGGGCAGCGTGTTCCAAAGGGCTGGGGCAGCTATAGAAAAAGCCCTTCTAGACGTAGAAGCAAGCTTGGCCCCAGGCACCTTCAGCAACTGCTGCCCAGACGTTCTGAGGGTGCGAGGCGGATTGTACGGGGAGAGGCGGTCCTTTAGGAATCCTGGGCCCAAGCCATTTAGGGCTTTATAGGTAATAACCAACGCCTTATATTGAGCTCGGAAGCGAACGGGCAGCCAGTGAAGATCTTTAAGTACAGGTGTTATGTGGCTGGTCCTGGACACACCAGTGACCAGCCGGGCTGCCATATTCTGTACCATTTGAAGCTTCCGAGTTTGGTATAAGGGTTGCCCCATGTAGAGTGCATTGCAGAAGTCCAATCTCGAAGTTGCTTCTTGTTTATATTTTATTTGTAATGAATGCAAAATTATTGTTTAACAGTTATATTTGTTCATATTGTCAGTTATTGTTAGCAGTCTTGGTCAATAAGCCACAATATATGAAATAGATGTGAAAGAGAAATAAGAGATATAACTAACAACTGTGGACCTCAAACAGCTGACTGACCCACAGCAGTAGCCCGTCAGGATTTCCTGATTCAATGGCGTTAATTGCCAGTTGGACTGAAGTAGGTGATCACTCATCCCAGTTCTTTGGAAAAGGTAATAATCTATAGAGTCTTGAATTAATTAAAATTGCATTAAGAGTGGTTTGATTTCCTGGTATGATATAGATTGCCAGCAGTGAATTTCTCAGCAGTTTTCACAGATATCAGTGTACTACTAGAATAAAAACAGTGTCCAGCTGGGTTGTCAGATGGGACATTGACCTGAATGAATGTGAACTCTCTCAGCCATTTCCCCCCCCCCCTTTTCCCCAACAAAAACACCAAAAAAACTCAGAAGTTAATAACAAAGATAAAGATCAGGACTTTAAAAAGTTAGTTTTGAAACCTACCATACCAACTTGTGGATTTAGAGTGAAGAGTTCAAAAGCAGCCACTTTTCCAAGCTGTGATAAAAACTGAAATGGTTGTAGTGGTTACACAGGTTCTATTGTAATTGTTTCTTGTGGCAAATTTCACCAGGTTGTGTCATTGTCATCATCATTGTCATCATCATCAAATATTTTTGATTTCAATTTAAAGTCATATAATCTAAAAAATATTCAACAGAATTAAATAGAATGCACATCTTGACAGAATTCTTTAGCAAAATGTGTAATATACATACATGCACAAACACACGCACAATTGTTCTTCTAGCCTTCATATAAAGATGTCATTCCAAACCCTGACATAAGAACTAGGTGAATCAAGATGATTTCTGTTTTGTATCTTTCTAAATTGAGTGTAACCTGACTGAATACTTTTTTCAAACGCTATGTGGAATTAGCATACATTTCTACATGGCATAAAGATATGTTGTTGTAATATATCAAATTTTTATTTTGTCCTTTTTTATTTCATTTTATTTTTTCAAACAATGGGCCAGAGTAGAGACGTGGTAAAGAGTGGCTCAAGTCCGCTCTGGTTGCAAGTGAGTCAGGACAGCACTGACTGCATGGCCTGCTCCCGAAGTGGTTTCCAGGTGCAGAACACAATCCATGCTGCCAGGAGTCAGATTATCCCGGATCCCTTTTGCTCTTCAGGCCGCTTTGAAGGCATGTGTTGTTTGAATGCCGTGCCTCCAAAGCAGCCAGAAGCTGCTTCATTTGGCCTGTCTGTTATAGGCTGTTGTGATTGTTACCTTGTCATACCTACACATGTGAAGTAAGAATGCAGTGTGCTGTAAGAGATGGGATGAGGATTATCATTCATTCCTTTCTGAAAAATAAGTAAAATATTAGTTATGATAGTAAAGAGTTTACAAAGGGATTTGGGAAGAAAAGAAAATTTAATTTTTTACTGGTTGACACTGTTGTCACTTTAACAGCAGGCACCCATACCAGACAAAATGTTTATAGAATGCCAGAGAAGATATTGGATGATGGCATTCTCCAAAATAAACTTGACGGTAATTTTCAAGGTCACTAACTACCCTTCTTTGTTATTTGGATTACTTATGAGAACATACTTCAGGGCATGGGGTAAGCTACTTTTTTAAAGACTACTTTCGGGAAAAAATGTTGCAGTTCTGAATATAATGAACTGATTTAGACACGTTATGAACCAAACACTTGACTATTCATACAGTCACAGTATTTCAACCAGTTTGGTTGTAAACAATAGGAATGTGTAGAATTTTGGAAAAATTATTATGTCAAAGAGAGATATTTGTTTAAGAAGACTGTATGATTAAGAGCTGTATCTTTGACAGGAAGTGAGCCCAAACAAATACGCAATTTAAACTCTGTCCACAGCACAGGGGCTCTATTTTCAGAACAAATTCCTGGTGTGGTATAAGAAATACCTATAATTTTGTAGTGCTATTTATATACTTACATGCTCCTGCAGTAAAGTAAGTGCAGACATTGTTTACCATTCATGCTGCACTAACAGCATATAAATGTTTAAGTGCTTCTTCCTCAATAAAATTAACATTAAAATATTTAGGGTTGCATAAGGCAGCTTCTGTGAGCAGCCAAAGCATCAGAACAAATAAAGTTATCTGAAAAATTTACTTTTTCTGAAAAGGTTGAAAAACCTACAAAAATGCCAAATTGAATCAAACTCTCTGTTGAAATTAAGGATGTTAAGACTATACATACACTTTTGGAAACTGAAGTAAATCATAAGGCTCATTTCTATCATACCATTTAAAAAGAAAGAGAACAGTTTTTGAGGGATAATAAGCTTCTCTTTCTTTTTAAATGGTATGATAGAAATGCTGTTGAGAGAGCTGCTTTATGTGGCAGACTGCTGATTACACTGGAGATGTTTTTATTTATTACTTTTTTTTAAAAAACAAGTTATACATCCATGATTAATGGCTATTGTGTAACACTGGAAATACAGAACAAAAATATCAAGTGTGGGTACTGTTATCACTATGGAGAAAGATGTTGTATAAGAACAGCTGGGCGCAGTCATTTCAAAAGGACATCAACAAGCCAGAATGTTCCCAGAAGAAGGCATCAAAAAATAAAGGTGGGCCTGAAGAAAGTCCTATAAGGAAGAAACTGAGCATAGTTATTCTAGGGAAGAAGAATCTGAAGAATATTGTCTTCAGTGTCACATAGATAGTGGAACATAGTATCATATACATACACATACATGGGCGCGCCATACACAGCTTCCAATATATGCTGTAAGCCACACTGGAAAGACTTCTCCTGCACCTCAGAAGAAGCAATGGGGCATGCCGGGTGCACACCGCGAGAACGAGCCCCATTGTTTCCAATGGGGCTTGAGTTTATATGGTTTTTCCCTTCTGCAGTGGGGTCCAGAATGGATCCCCCACATAAGGGAAGGGCCAACTGTAGATAGTGGATCAAATTTTGGGTATTACTCTTGAGGGCTGGACCTAAATATGTAGATACACACACACAAAACTTTTATTGTGGTCTTGAGTATGGAACATCCTGCTTTTGAATGTGATAAACTATCTGTCATTAGAGATGTTTAAAATATAAAATTGAAATAAATTAAAAGCATACAAGACGTGATCATAGGAACGGCGGTATATAAATAAAATTTCAATCAATACAAGACAATGACCAGCACACATCTTGTTAGATACCAGCTTACCAGTGATGTAGCCATGGAGGTGCGGGGGTCGTCCATGGGATCTGGGCCCCCCTTCCATTAAATACAATAAATGGTGCATGCCACCAAGTCCAAGCCCCATTGGCACTTAGTCTGGACACCCCCCTTCCCAAAATCCTGGCTACATCCCTGAGCTAACATGTCAATTGTCTGCCTGAATAAAAAAGTGTTTGATTGTTGGCAGGAGGTCAATGAAGAGGGAGTGCTAGAGTCTGAGAATGGCCACTGAGAAGGACATAGATGGCAATATTTATGTGTCAGTACAAGAGTTTTGTAGTAGTTTGGAGATTCAACTAAAGTCATATGTTGTTAGATACAATACTTCTCACTGAAAGCCATTTACATATGCAACATAAACTACAATCCTTTTGGTTAATGGTTGATGTATAGGCCATGAACATGTTGGAGCTGTGGAGGACTGTCGTTTGTCCAAAATCTTTAGACACTGAGTGTGGTTCTCTGCAAAGGAACTCCAATATACAGCCAGACTTTGGTATCCATGGGGGATCTGTTCTGGACACACACAAAAACTTCCAGGCAAACCAATGCCAATCCAATGCCATTCTGAGCCCAATCATGCATATTCATGTTAATTTGCACGAGATTATCACACATAATTGCTGTCATTGCGCAGTCATTCTGGGCCCTATTCTTGGTCAATCCAAAAATAGGTAAATTCGGTGAACTAGCAAATCCACAAATCTTATCCCAAGGTTAATTCACAATCAATTCGATGTGGTGCTGGTATCCCACCCACCCCCCAACCTCGAAGATACCACATCTCCCATGGTGCAGCGCTGCAATTTTGTACCATTTTGTTTCTGGTAGTCCTTCCACTTCCAGTGCTGGTGAGGCGGGGGAAAGCAGCTGTTTCTGATGCCACTGGGGAAAAGGGCTACTGAGGAATGAACATATTTACGCCGCTGGGGAAAGGGCTACTAAGGAATGAACATATTCATGTTTTAACGTGGACAGAGAAGTGCATGGTTTGTGCCCCCAATGCCACGGGGGAAAGGGCGCAGAGACCCATAGAAAGGAAGCTTGTTTGGATGCAAAAAAATGGAACATAAAGCCCATGGAAAGGAAGCTTCTTTGGATGCAAAAATGGAGCATACACACACATATGTGTGTGTGTGTGTATACACACATGCACACATATATGCATGCATATATATATATACCTACACACACACACACACGTTTATATTTCCATATATGTATATGCCCACCCATGTCCATGGCTCGCCCATGGGGGGATTATGTGTGCATGCATATGTATGTGTGCACCCAAGCTGTCACCCGAGAAGAAACTGAAGGGAAGACAAGCGAAGGGAAGGTTGGCTGTCACTCATTTGGGAGAGTGAGGCCAATGTTTCCCAGAGTTCCCTCTGGGATGCATTGGCGGTATTCTCCCAAATGGACAACTTCCCTTTGCTTCCCGTCCCCTTCTATTTCTTGCTAGGCAGAGAGCCCTCTCTTCCTCGCAAGGAATAAAAGGAGAAGGGAAGGTCACTCATTCTGGAAACTGTCATTTTGTGAGACATATAGCCTTCTCTCTCAGAGAGCTCTGGTGCTACATTAAACTACAATCCCATGATTCCCTGGCATTGAGCCAGGGCAGTTAAAGTGGTCTCAAACTGGATTGTGTTACCCTCATATTTCTGCTTGGTTTAGATTTCATTTTGATAATCTGTTTGATGATGCTTTATTGATGAATAGATAACCAATATACAGAATACTATGACTATAGCTGCAAGGAAATAATTTTCCAAATTGCTCCCTGTAGATCCAACTGCAAATTAAGTCTGTGGGCTAGAAGAAACACACACACACACACACACACACACAACTCTATTTCAGTTATAATAAACTGAAAATAGATTTGTGTCTTGTTTAAAACTCTTGAGCCTCAGAAATGTAAACATTGACAAAATGTAACATATTTAAAAGAGCTACTCAGTGGTTATGAGATGCTCTGAGCCTAAATTCAGGCTATGAATCAATGCAAAACTGTAGTTGAAGTATCCTGCTGTCGCTTTATTAAGACAGTGGCCATTATCAGATGAGGCTTGAACTGGGGGACTTCAGCACTGGGCGGTTCGAATTAACGTTATTTCGCTCAATACGATCATACCATCATTCGAATGGCCCAATCCGAACGCACGTGAATGCGCGAGATGCCGCCTCAGAAAGTGTAAGTCGGTCCTGTCTGAAGTCATGGCATTTTCTGAGTGTCTTCTACTGTTTTGAATCCTGAATGGTTTAATTTTCAATCACATGGATGTGTTTACAGTAAGATATGGTTATAATTATGGCTTTAATAATTGTGATGTGTAGATGCGCTGGGGACTGTGGTTTGCGTGTTTGTCTTCCGTTCTCGTGTGTGGCATTTATCTGACAATGTTGCCAATATAGTGTCTCCTGGGCAGAGACATCTGTAGCTCGCTCCAGGTGGGCTCAAAGGTTATATAGTCGGAATACCAGATGCCCCTTTAGGGCGGCCTGCACCCGGTCCTTTCCCTGATCGGGGCCTGAGCTGCCACATCGGAAGCCATGAGTCCTCTATCTGCGCTTGTCCTGATTCGGGAACGGGCAAAGCTGCTCCCAGTGGCCTGAAAGGGTGTCTTTGGGGCACCCCAACATCGTTGAGGGAGAGATAAAGGGTCCCCTCTCTCCTGTATCGCTGGTGTGGCCGTTTAAAGGAGGCTCCTTCTGGCAACTGCTGAAAGGGCGACAAAAGTGCCCTTCGCACGCCAAGTGTAATGTGCTGTGGCTGTGCAAGTTTGGATGGCAACAGCGGCTGTTCGACGTCAAATTGGCGGTGCCTATGTTAGACAGGGCCCAACCATTTTACGTACTCGTACGTACTAGGCTAGGAAAGCGTCTAAAAAGGACGCCCCATACCGAGGGCACCATAGCAATGTACTGAGTAACATGCCTTAAGACCCATGTAAAACAGGTGCATAGTTTTTTCTTTTTCTTCTTTCTGAAGTGGGAATGGCAATAGAATCATTAGGATTAGTAATCAAGGTAAGTGCCAAACCGCAGTATCATTCAAAATCTAGAATCACAGAATCAATAGAATAATAGAGTTGAAGAGACCGCGACGGGCCATCCAGTCCAACCCCTGCCTTGCAGGAACCCAAATAAAGCATCCCGGACAGATGGCCATCCAGCCTCTGTTTAAAGACCTACAAGGAGGAGATTCCAGCTAACACTCCGATTGAGGTGTGTTTCCCTGTCAGACAGACCCTTAACGTCAGGAGTTCCTCCCATGTTGAGGTGGAATCTCTTTTCCTGCATGCTTGCAACTTGTTCCGTCCTATTCTCTGGGCAGGCAGAAAACAAGCTTTCTCCCTCCTCAATATGACATCCCTTCAAATATTTAAACAGGGCTATATCATATCAACGTCTTTTCGTCCAGCTAACATCCCCAGCTCCCTAGTCATTCCTCATAGGGCAATGGCTTCCAGACCCTTCCCATTTAGTCTTCTCCTTTGGACCACTCCAGTTTTCTCAATGTCCTTGTTGAATTGTGGCTGCGCAGAACTGGACACAATCTCCAGGTGGGGCTGACCAGAGCAGAATAAGTGGCACTATTAACTTTCCTTGATCTAGCACTATACTTTTATTGATGCAGCCTAAAATTGGCATTGGCCTTTTTAGCTGCTGCGTCGGCATGTTGACTCATGTTTCAACTTGTGGTCTACTTGGACTCACCAGATTGGACTCCCAGATCCCTTTCACATGTTTTCATTCAGCCAGTGTCACCCTCGATTTCTGGGGCATTTTTCATTTTTCCCCACCCTAAGTGCAGTACCACCATTACATTTTTTCCTTTTTTTTCCTTTCACATTTCTCTTCGTGTTGAATTGCAATTTTGTTAGCTTTGGCCCAGCTTTTCTTTTTATAGTCTATTAAAGACAAATCTTGAAATTTTGATCCTATCCTCTGGGGTATAGCTACTACTCCACCCTAGTTTGGTGTCATCTGCAAATCTGAAAGTATGCCCCCAATTTTGTCCTCCAAGTCAAGTCGCTGGGAGGGAGTGAAAGGACAGGCCCAATGCCATCACGGGCCTGAAGAGAAAAAGCCCCCCCTCCCTCCTACCAACTTTCATCGTCGGGCCTAGAGCAAGGGAAAGGACAGGCCCAACGCCACGGGTCTGAAGAGGAAAAGCCCTCCCCTCCTCCTTCCAACTGTCATCTTCTGGCCTGGAGGGACGTGAAAGGACAGGCCCAGCGCCCTTGGACCGGGCCTCTTTAAAAAAAGAGCCTTCCCTCCACTCCATCTGCCTTGGTCCAGGCCTCAGAGGGAGAGAAAAGGATGGACCTGATCCCCCCCCCCCTCACATTCCCTTCTCCTTTTGTGTCATGTCTGTTTAGATTGAAAGCCGGAGGCAGGGACCGTCCGAAATATTATTCCCTTTGTTGTAAGCTCCCGATTGGGCAGCATATAAATAATCCT
>NC_056524.1:242102526-242134877 GCF_019175285.1 Sceloporus undulatus
TTATTATTATTATTATTATTATTGATAAAGATGTTGAATAACACTGGGCCCAGGACAGAGCCCTGTGGGACCACACTGATCACTTCTCTCCAGGATCTACTTTTGCATATACTGGTAAAGTATGTTCAATGAAAGCTATAATTATAAAAAATATACTACTTTTGCACATACTGCTAAAGTGTGATATAGTGGTCACTACTGGACTGAGAGGTGATCCAGATTCCTCACTGAGCCATGAAATTCATTGGGAGACTTTTTGCTGGTCACTCTCTCTGATCCTGATCCTATCTCAAAGGGTTGTTGTCAGGATAAAATGGGGAGAAAAAACTATTTACACTGCCTTGAGCTCACAAGAGGAGGGGGGGATATAAATGTAATAAAGGAATGCATACATCAACAAATACCCTGGTATGTGGAACATCTATGTAGTCTTCTTTCTCCAGATGTTAGAAGTTTGGAATGGTTTGTTTGGTTCCTTCTTCCCAGCATGTATTCATTGCTTGTATAGAGGAGGGTCATGTCCCCACAGCTAAAGACTAAATCATTAGACTTCTTTGTGCATGGTTACTGATGATTACACATTGTTCCACAGGTGCCTATATGTTCAGGCTATGGGTTTTAAAAAGATATATGAATAGTCCCAGAACTATATGAATTCTTTGACTTTTGAACAGTATGGATCTGCTTGTAATGACTTATACACCCTATATGAGAAAAACTGAAAGTCTGCCAATCATCCACTACATTTGCAAGATGCTGAGTTGGCACTATTGGTAGCGCATATATGTCACAGTTGCTGTAACGGGTTTTTACATTTTATTCCTGAAACTCTGCTTGAACACTATCTTGTCAGAGTCAAATAGGGTCACAGAACATGTACACATTTCTGAATCAGAGGTGTTATAACTTCATTTGTAACATGAACAGAACTGGGAAACATTACTTTCAAAACAATGCTTTTTCCAGTTGAGATCCAGTTCAGTTTCCTGAACCTGACAAGTTACTTTTTAGATTCTCGAAGTTGTAGTATTTTTTTTTAAACAAGCTTTTCAAAATATGGAAACCCTTGCTTTTCTCACCATGTTTTCTAGGACTGACAATGGCTTTGCATTGCTGAGGGAAGGCTCTCTTTTTATGCTCCTTATTCTTCTGCAACTGCACTATTAACCAAAATGATTACATATATATGAACTAGGCATCTATGCAACCATTTTTCATGTTATGCAAAATGAATGGAAGAGATCTGGACTTGTGCTACTTTACACTGCAGTACTTTTTTTTAAAAAAATACTTCCTGTAACTGCATTAAACCTAGGTTTGGCATTATACTGGTAGTAGGAAACCTCAAATTTGGCCCTCCCAAGGTCCCAGTCTACTCTGGGGTTCACCTGATAGTCATGTATTTTTGCCCACTGGTGAATTCTCAGTTTTGTAAGTTTTTATAAGGGTTTTTCCCATCCTAAAAAGCTGCAGTGCCTCTCCTATGGTTATTGGCAGTTAAAACATGCTGGTATTTTTTGGTTCCTCCCTGTTGCATTTTGCCCTGCCCTCCACTGGAATGCATTTCCTAAGGACCTCTTTGAAATTGAATTTGGCCCTGAGGGTGAGAAAGCTTCCTCACCCTTCCATAAATCTTGCTTTGTGTCATTGGTTAGTTCACAACACAGAAGGAACTTCCTTTCCTCCAATGACACCATTGCAAAAAATGGTACTTCATCTGCATCCCAGTTGGATCCCATCCAGAATTCAACCACCTCAGTCTATCAACTCATTGCCTATATCTCATGTAAAAAAGACCATCTTGTACTTCTGACACCCATTCAGTGACAACATAGATGTAAGACCACTATTATCAGTCACTCAAATCCAAAAAGTAATTGTGGGTCATTCCTGAACATTATTAAGTATTAAGCACTGAGACCAATGAAATTAAATGAAATTAAAATTGAAGGGTTTCTGGAGGCTTTCACATTCTGTTTCATTGTATCTCTCTCTCTCTCTATTTCTTGAGCTACTGCCACACAGAAGAATTAATACAGTTTTAACTATCATGGCTGCATCCTATGGAATCCTGGGATTTGTAGTTTGTGGTAGCACTAGAGCTCTCTGAAAGAGAAGGCTAAATATCTCACAAAACTAAGAGTCCTATGGCAGTGAATGTGGTATCAAACTGCAATGTAGATGCAACCTTGATTAAAATATAAAATAAAATAAAATTTTAAATATAGTCCACCCTTCATATCCATAGGAATCCACTCTGAACCCCCCATTGCTCACAGATTTTTTAAAAAAGTGGGACCTCAAGTCCCATTGTGCTTAATGGTGGGCAAGAGTGCCTATTGAATTAAATGGGGCTTGCTGTCCACATATATTTAAATCTGCGGATGGCAAGCCCATGGATATCAAAAGCCCACTGTGCACAGAGAAAGTCATAAAACAATTAAAGATATTAGAATAGCAGTTGTTGTTCAGTGCCTTCAAGTTGTTTCTGACTTGTGTGACTCGGACAAGGACACCTATGGGTTTCCATGACTGAGTGGGGATTCAGATCCTAGTCTCCAGAGTCCTAGCCCAATGCTGAAACCACTACACCATGCTGGCTCTTAGAACAGCAGGCACCTACCAAACTCTCAGCACTCAGCTTTGGCAATACCTGCTTGTGTGAGTGGGGAAAGATCCAATTGGAGATATGGAAGGAAACCATGTGACGAAATGGAAAGAGGGTATATTGTGCTGATATTACAGTGGACCCTTGTAATACACTGGGGTTTGGTTCCAAGGTCCCCTGTGTATAACAAAATCCATGTATGTTCAAATCCCATTAAATACAATTACATAGCAAAATGGTGTCCTTTATAAAAATGGAAAATCAAGGTTTGATATTTGAAATTTATACTTTTTTTAAACATTTTCAAACCATGTATGCTTGAATCCATGTATAAAAAATCCGTGTATAACAAGGGCTGACTGTACATTTGTCCTCTAAGTGAACCCTGTGACTGATATCATTTACTTCCAATTATCACATGTAATCTGAAAGTTCCAATGGGATTGAATAAAGGCGGGTTACACACCGCCATGAAAATACGGAGTCAGTCCGTACTAGGGTTAGGAAGGTGCGGTGCTTCCGCACCCCCCTAACCCTAGTACGGACTGAGTCCATACAAAATGGCGGCTCCCCTTCCACATGGGGGCCGCCATGACGATGTCACGACCGTGCCGCCTCTATACGGGGCGGCGCGGACGTGACGTCATCGGTCCACGCCAGGGCGCTTAGTGCGCCCTTTCCGCGGACCAGGAAGGAGCTCCGTTTCGGAGTTCCTTCCTGGTTTGCGGCACTGCTTTGCATCGCTGGGCGCAGCCTTCAGACGGCTGCGTCCAGCGAAGCAAGGGAGAAAGGGGCCAAGGGGCCCCTTTCTCCTTCTCCCCGCTGCTGCGGGGTGTCCTTGGGGCTTGAAGCCCCAAGGACACCCCTTTTCAGGCTGTGGGGAAGCGGTGTTTTGCCGCTTCCCCGCAGCCTGAAAAGCGGCGGATCGGGGCTTCAGCGGCTGCCGTTCTGGCAGCTGAGGCCCCGATACACCGGGGAAAGGGGCGGGTACAGACCGCCCCAAATGGGCGGTCTGTAACCCGCCCATGAATCAAGAAATCAAGTACCAAGTTTGTTGTACAGAATACTGGTGCTAAATCAGACCATCTAATGACATTTTCACAAACAAGATATTTGAAATCAAAATTTGCATTTTCTCTGTCTGTAATGCAAATGTAGATACATAGCTGTATTGGCCAGCATATAAAATCTGCTTCCTCCCAATCTTAAAAAAACAACTTCCAAACCCCACCTTTTTGCTTTCCCAGTAATGATCGATTCTTACATGTAAATAAGTGCCACACAGTTGACTGGAGATGCTCAAACACTCTTACAAT
The DNA here is from genome assembly GCF_019175285.1 of Sceloporus undulatus. Classification (NCBI taxonomy): domain Eukaryota; kingdom Metazoa; phylum Chordata; class Lepidosauria; order Squamata; family Phrynosomatidae; genus Sceloporus; species Sceloporus undulatus. Next base: position 242,106,451 of record NC_056524.1, read on the forward strand.
CTCTGTGTCAAAATAATTAAAGAAAGGTATGTCGACTTCCCTAGAAAACTGTTAGCAAAGTTGTGAAGAGTGGCCTTCTGTTGCCTGTCTATGGCTGGAAAACTATCCATTGTGCTCAGACACTCAATTGTGGAGTTGTAGTAGTTCTCTCAAAAGCCAGTGTGATTTAGTAGTTTGAGTGTTGGACTGTGAGACTGGTGATGAGGGTTTGATTCTTTGCTCCACCAAGGAGTTTATCAGACAAGGGAAATTGGAAGTACAATCCAATGGCAATCTGAATGCAATCATGGGGTTTCACGTTATTAGACTACCACACGCAATTTCGGGCAATGGCAAGCTATTTTTGGGCAATGGGAAGTCAGTTCGAATACAATTCGAATTCATGTAAATTTGCTAATTTAGCGAAGTCACATGAATGTGTTCTGGCCCCACTTTCTTTTCATTCGAAATTAAGAGAAATTCTTCCTGTGTGATAAACTCTCAAGTCATATGCTCTCAGCCTCAGGGAAAGGCAATGGCAAACCTCCTCTGATCAAATCTTGGAAAGAAAACCCCATGATATGTTCACGTTAGGGTTGCCATGAATCCACAACACCTTGAAGGCACACAAAGAAAACTGCAGTTCTTTCCAACAGTGGATGGGGAGCTCCTCCATAAGAAGCAGTATCCCTGTACTTAAAAAGATAGCAACTAAGCAATATCCCTGCACTTAGAAAAAACACTCATAGAAATATACATTCATGCTTCTTAGTCATGCTCAAAATTGAGGACAGTTTGAAATTCTTCCTGGGCAGAAGATTGAAATGTAGGATATGTCCTGGAAAAGGAGGACATACGATCACCCTGGGTACAAGTTTATCCTCTCATTTCCTATTTGGCCAGATGGGCAGTTGGGTTGAAATGCAATGGTGGCACCAGAAGTTCTTCAGACAGGAAACCTAAAATCAGAAAGAGGTTATGTTATGCAGGACTGGGATGGTTGGGACTCTCTGAGATTAATGTCATTTATTATTGAGTGTATAGCCCACTTTTTTAACTGGCATGGGATCCAAAGGGGATGCCTATAATATCTGTTGGAACCGAGGGGACAAGCCTAGCCTTCAAGTACAGTGAATTAGTAGAGGATTTTAAGTAGCATTATAGTGGATTTTAAGTAGCATTACTGGGAAGTCTACCGGCTGGTTTAAATCCTTGGTCTTAACCTTACAGACGTCTCCTCAGTCTCTGGCAACAACAGTTACAATGCATTGGAAGCAGTGGACTTTTTCCACCTCTGATATTGACAAACCTTTCTTTCTTTCTTGAAAGATGCTAGAACTGCAAAGGAGGACCAGGCCCTGCCAAAAATGGAGGTACTTCCCAGGGAATGTAGGGCATGTCTAAAAGCGAAAAACCCTCACAGAAATGCCAACTTGTGCTTCTTAGTCCTGCTCAAGATGGAGGGCCTTTGGGAATTCCTCCTGGACAGAAGTTGGAAATGTAGGACAGGTCCTGGAAAAGGAGGACCCCTGGTCCCCCTAAGTTAAAAAAAAACACTCTTAGAAATGTAAACCTCTGCTTCATAGTCATTTTGAAATTCCTCCTGGACAGAAGGAAAGTAGAATGTGCCCTGGGAAAGGAGGACCTCTAGTCACCCAGCCTTTTCCAGGACCTGTTCTCTATTTCTGCCTTCTGTCCAGGAGGAATTCTCCAATCTCCTCCATTTTGAGCATGGCATCTGAAGAAGTAGACTGGAGTCTAGGAAAGCTCATGCTGCCAAGTTCTTTCTTTCTGTTAGTCTCCAAGGTGCTACAAGGGCTCTCTGCAGCTGGGTTTAAAAAAGAGGGTGGCTGGTTTTAATATTTATATATATACTCTCTCTCTCTGTATGTGCATATATATATATATATATATGGTGGCTGGTTTTTCAACATAATCGAATATATATATATATATATAATATTTATGTATACTGTGTGTGTATATATGTATATGTATATATGTATAATATTATATATTTAAAAAGAGTGGCTGGTTTTCAAAATAATGTATTATATATAATATTTTTAAAAAGAAGGTGGCTGGTTTTTATATATATATATATATATATATATATACACATCTATGATATTTTTTAAAACAAGCCACCCTCTTCTACTCTCTCAGCCAGGCTGTTTTGTGTGTGTGTGTGTGTATCTGTCTAAAGTGTATCTGAGTCTGGCCTCTCCTTGCCTGCCTGCCTGCCTGCTGGTCCTGGTGCATTCTTGCCTGCTTCCCTCCCCAGAGAGCGAGAGGAGGAGGAGGAGGAGGGCGCCCAGCAGCAGCAGCAGCCAGGCGCTGCTTCCTGCCGAGGCTTCTGCTGCGGAGGGAGGGCAGGAAACCAGGCGTTATTCCCGAGAAGAGCGCGCGGGGCGCAGCAACAGCAGCCGCCGCCGCCGCCACAGCAGCGTAGTCCCCCTTTTACTATTATTATTAACATTATTATTACTACTCTCACCCTTATTTATTTATTTTTGTTGCATTGCAGCTGCATGAAAAGGGGGGGCGGGCTACGAGCGCAATGCTGTGACGAGAGAGGGGCCAGTCCCATCTTTCTTTCATTCTTTCTTTCATTCTTTCTTCCTTTTCCCTTTCCCTTTCCTTTGCCTTCCTCCTCTCCTCCCTCCCCTTCCCCCCTCTCTGGGTGGCGTGTTGCTTCTCCCCCTCCCCCCCTAAAGTGGGTACTTTCCCTCCTTCTCTTCCAGACGCCTTTTCTTTTCTTTTTTCTTTTTGGTTTGTTTTTCTTTCTTTCTTTTTGATCTGATCATCCTCTCCTGAATTCCCCACAATGCCTTGGTCGATCCGTCCACGATCTGATGGTTGCCTCTGGAAAGAAATGTGAGAGGTAAGAGGAGCTTTTTCCCCTTCTGCTGCTGCTTCTTCTGGTTCAGGCTTAACGTGGCTTTCTCCTTCCTTTTCATTTTTCTCTATCCAGTTCCCCCCTCCCTTCTTCCCTTCCTCTCCTTCCTCAGATCTCCATGCTTTGCCACAATCCTTTTAGATATCATTTTTAGAAGGGAAAAGATACATTGTTTCAGCTTAGAGATGAAACACACACACGCACACACACATCACACTCACACACACCACACAAATACACACAGAGCTTGGGCAGGGAGGAAGTGCGCTTACAGTGAAGTGTTTAGGGCTGCATCCACACTAGTGCAATAATCCAATTCGACACCACTTTGAACTGCCATAGCTCCAGGTTGTGGAATCTAGGAATGGTGGTTTGTTGTGGCACCAGAGGTTAAAAGGGAGTTCAAAGCAGTGTCAGCGGTCAAACCTGTGGTGCCACAACAAACTACCATTCCCAGATGCCACAGCCTGGAGCCATGGCAGTTCAAAGCAGTGTCAAACTGGATTGTGCCACCAGTGTGGGTGCCTCCTAGGATTCCTTGTCATCCGCCCTCTTTAAAAGAGAGAGAGCAGAAGGTGGCAGCTCTGGAGCCACAACAAACTGCCATGCCCAGATGCCACAGCCTGGAGCCATGGCTGTTCAAAGTGGTGTCTAATCAGATTGTTGCACCAGTGCGGATGCCACCTAGGATTCCTTGTCACCCGCCCTCTTAAAAAAAAGAAAGCAGAAGGTGGCAGCTGCAGTTCTGCTTAAAAAGCCTCCGCTTCCTCTCTGCCTGGATGTGTTGTCTACGTGTGTTTGTGGTGTGCCTGTGTGTTTGTTGCTCTACAGTTTGGCAGTCTGCACACAAACATACACACAGAGGGAAGACACCGGCTAAAACAGGTGCATGGCTTGGTCCCCTGTCACCCGTTGACCTTTCTTCCAGGCTTAAATTACCCCTCAACCTGCCTTGCTGCATGCAGGGCCCTCTCTTATTATAGACCAGCACCCAACTCCACATAGGAGAGAGTTAAGGGAGAGGTTTTACTTTCTTTACACCCCCCTTTCCATCTCATCTTCCAATTTCATATCGCTTCATAGATCAGTACTGCAGTTCTCTCCACCAGATCTATTGTGGCGTGTGACCTGCCAGCTTCACCTTGGCCCCTGTCAAGGATTGCCAGTAAGGATCCCCTTTAGGGAGCGCATGTGGGTCTGGGGAATGGGGAAGGATCTCATCCATTGATTTCAGTGTGCTGTCTCACTTTGAGGTTTTCCCCCCTTTTATTTTCTTTTTCTGAGAATGTGAGCCCAGTACGCTTGCTGAGAAGTTTTAATTCCTTGCCTACTGCACAGAAATGACGTGTGGTGTGTTTCGTGGCGCTTCCTTATATGGGGAAGCGCTGTATTTCGGTTCCAGGGTGTCTTTGGCCCGACTTAACAGAGTGGGAGGGTACCCCTACAGGGGAAAAATAAAGTGTTATTTCTATCAGATAAACAGAATAAAAATGTCTGGCATTTTGATATCAATAAAGGAAAAAACAAAACAAAACAAACAAACAAGAGAGCACACAGAAAAGACCCAAGTACCTGTACAAGAGGGCGTCTAGAAGCTGCAGTGTGATATGACACGTTACCTATTTTAGATCTGATCAAGCCTGTATTTAAATGCCTGTGCTTTATAAAACCTGTGTCTTTAATTCTTTTTTTTTTATTTCTGAGATTTGAGAAAGAACAAGTTGTGTATTCTTTAAAGGGCAACACTGTGTTAATCAGACTGTATCTTAAGAAAATATTACGATTTAGGTTTCTCTAGGGGAATGTCGACTATGGTGCAGTGTAGGCTGTTGTCTCAACAGTAGTTTTTTTTGGCACAGTTAGTTTAGACAATCTGGTTTGCTCCCTACTCGCTTCAGAGCTTCTGATTTTTTAAGCAAATTGATGCAGATGTGGGTTCTGTTTTGTGACCAGAACTGGCAGAGAAAACAAAGTTTAGAGAGGAGGCTGTATTACACCATTTTTAGTACATATACTGTTGAACTGGAGACAGTTTGGCAGGTGTCTAGACCTATGAGGAGACTGTAGAAATTTCTCTCTCTCTTTCTCTCTCTCTCTGTCTCTAGAATTCTGCATTCATATTGTACTGGTACACAGCCTTACTTATAAGTACTGTATATAAGTGTCTTCAGTTATTATAGCTTTTTAGAATATCTTGACTTTTCAATAAAAAATATATATATATATGAAAATCTCCACGATAGGTCTCATTCCTCCAAATGCATGACAACTTATTTATATATTTAAAACATATGTTGCCAGCCCGGCTGTAATTTGATATAAAAAAAGAAAATATGTAGTCAATTTTTTGAATATATAACAAGAAAAGGAAACAATTGAAATAGTAGATTGTTTCCACAGGAAATAATGGGATTTGGAGTTAAGATGTGAGAATGTTGAGGGAATGGTGTTGTTTATTGCATTTTCATTGGCTTTAAAAGGAGACTGAGCAGTCATGTTGCAAAATCTGCAGTTGACCCACCATGACTAAAGAAGATTGGAGAAAGGCCATTCGGGGAGACGGATGAGAAAAGCCAGACTTGTAGACATCATTGTCTAGTCTAAAAATGACTCTGGGGCATATAGCTACTACTGCTGTCTTTGGATATTAAATATAACGTTAAATCTTTTTTGGATGATTTTGAAGGTATGCTAGACTGCAGTCCTGTACCAACCTCCTGACAGTAAGTCCTATTGAACTTAATGGGACTTATTTTTGAGTAGATGAGTAAATATGTGCTGTGAGATTTTACAGATAGTAGAACCATTTGGCTGTGTTGCTGCTGTGGCAATTGGGGGTTCTCTTATCCTTTGAAAAAACACAAATGCCTGGTAATTTAGCAGATAAGTCAAGCATCTAGATAATAAAGACAGGAGCAGAGAAGAACAAAATAGATAAGATGTCTTAATACGGTCTGATAGAGTGAGAGAGTACACAACTGGGAAACACACACAAAAAGCTCAAAGACACCTGTACACAAATTAACTGTATGCAGAAGATAAGATGCGTGTTTTTACTTAATTATATCAGTATACTTGAAAGTGTTTTCATTGAAAGAGCACATTAAATTAGAGTCCCATTTTAAACAAAGTCAACACTGCAGTGTTGGCCTAATTCAGACATCAGATTCTCTTATTCCATCTGATAGTTTCATTATCTGGATCATTGTTTTTAAACTATCTAGTGTGGAGGACTGGTAAAGTCCCCCTCCCCCCAGGCCAGGGACCATCATCATGTTGGTACCAGTTCACTCCAGCTATTCCTTTCCTGGAAACTTGCTGCAAAGTGGCAGTCAATAAAGTACAGGCCAACACCAATCCACAGACCACACTTTGAGCAGCAGTGGTAGAGTGGTTGGGTTTTTCTTTCTTTTCTTTAATCTCTCCTTGGGCTTTTATGCTTTCCCTTTTTTCTTTTCCAGTTAGTGAGAAATAACCATGCTATGACCTGAGAACATTATGTGGCCCTCTAGATATAGTTGGAGTGCACCTCCCATCAGATCTACCTAGCATAACCAGTGGTGAAGCATTATGGAGGCAAGATCTAAAGGGACAATATGTTCCCCACCCCTGAAATATGGTTTACTGTGATACCTAGGACTATAGTCACTAGCTTTAGTTGACAAAGTAAAAAGCTGTGTAATGGAAACTTTGGATGCCCTGAGTCAAACATTCTGGGAATCCAGAGTTATTGCTAGCCAGGACAAGATTGGAAGTCGGTGGGTGGGTGGGTAGGTGAGGTGAGTGGGATGAAAGAACAGGAAGAGTTGCTAAATTATGGTTTTGTTTCAAGTCACAATTCATGAGAAAATTTGATAGAAGTCTTAAAAATTACATGTATCTGCCCGAGGCTAGTCCCCCCCCCCCTTTCCCTATTTTATCTTGAGGTTTCAGATAAGTTCCCATACATGCTTAACAAAAATCTGATGAAAGATAGGGATTTTCTCAAGGCCACCCATTTAATCCACGTCAGAGAAGGGATTCGAACTTTCATCTGCCATGTAGAGATTTTAAAACCTTGCTGACTGAACTATCACAAAATTTTTGGAGCTAAAGTGTCAGCTAATCTGTAAACTGAGCTCCTGGCACAGATCTGCTTTATCTTTGGGAGGCCACTTTTGTATTATATGACTTTTAAACAACTAGGGAGGGGGACCCTGGAAACAACAAAAGTGAGTTTTGTGATTTGAAGATAATTACTATCTTTACTGTATCAATACAAAGAAAATTTAAGACTAAAATATACATATTTTATAAATACAACAGCCATCCTAATTGGATTTCATTTTATTATTTAGAATAATTATTTTCTGCTAAACAGTTCTTTTTTGTGTTATTAAAGCCAGAGCACAACACAACAAAATGTTTCCATGCTAGCTCATTTTGTTAAGGTTGACGTGATCTTGTAAAATCTCCTTCTAAACTGGATGTTTGATGAAGAATTTAGTAAATTATTTTGTAAATCTGAAGTTCAAGTCATTTTGCCTCACATATGTGTACCTCACATATTTGACAGTTATGTGATAGAAATTTTACCACTGGCTTAATTTGCACTGATTGTGATTTGCCTTTGGTCATCACTGGGCTCTTGTGCTGAACAGGTTTTCTGTGGCCCAGTTATGTTTACACAACAGAAAGGTGTGATGGGATCCTTCAGTTTAGATCAGCAGTTCAGACTCTTTGGCTTAGAAATATCTCTGTAAGATACTGTTTCGGCTTTTGCTGGATTCAGAGTTAATGGCTAGAATCCAGAGAACTTTAAGAATTCTTGATAGAATCTGCCCAATGGTAATTTTTAAAAAAAGAAAATTCTTTCTCTGCAAATCTGACCATCTATAGCAGTAATTTGATAAACTATTTTGAAAGCTTTTTGTTTCAAAAGCAGGTTGCTGTATAGTGTTAAGAGATGCACTGCTCTTTGAAAAGTAAAAACTCAGCCTGAGCCTCTTCATGGAAGGAGCGCTAGATACAATATGCAGTTCTTTAGATGTCAGCTGATACATTTTTTTTGAATACTTCAGTTCCATGATCTGTTTGTTTGTTACATACATTTTATATTTTAGTTTGTAAACAGCCCTGAAAAATATGGCTACCAAAGGGTGGCACAGCTCCCCACCCCAAGAAATGAATGAATACACTTGTGGGGGATTGGAAGTAAAAGTGAGAGCTGCATTTTCAAGGTGCAAAGCTGTCCTGTGCATTGCATACTGTTTAGATTTGATATAAAGTTTTATTCCTCAAAATATACTATTTGCTGTTTGCTGCAGTTTTGTCTGAGATTTCTCACATGACATCTAATAGCCCCCATAGCTGCAATTTTCTGTTTGTAGGGCACCTTATAATAAAACATTTTCAGGGGAGCTTAAGAAAAGGGAAAAAATGCCCCCTCTTTTTTCCCTCAAAGTGGCAACCATGATATTTTCAATAAGCCTTGTGGGTGACTGTGAGGTTTATTATGTGCTAGGCCTCTAAGGGCTCCTCCCACAGGGATGTGGGAAAGATTGGATAACTCACTTTCCAAGGGTTAGAAGTTATTATTATTATTATTATTATTATTATTATTAACCTTTATTTATGAAGCTCTGTAAATTTACACAGCGCTGTACATGCAATCTTTTTAGTTAGACGGTTCCCTGCCCTCAGGCTTACAATCTAAAAAGACATGACACAGAAGGAGAAGGGAGTGGTTCAAATGTCACCTTTCATAGCTAAGCAAAGTGACATTGCATTTGCAATATTGATGGACTTCCAAGCTCCTGGGTGAGAGAGGATTGATCAGAGCACACTGTCAATCAAGCTTTTAGTAAAATGAGTAGAGATACATCTGACATGGCACAAACTGTAGGAAAGGAAATCCATCAGCCACATTGTTGTGCATAGAACATGTAGTCTTAATTCAGTGGTGCACTAGCTGTAAGGATTAAGCACAAGTATTTTTTGACAGCAGGAATGAACTTCTGCCATCTCATCTCAAAGATCTGCCAATGCATTCGGCAGAAATGCTCTTCTGCCTAATACCTGTCTTCAGAAGAGTTTTTAAAAAGTCAGAAAAGGTATATGTGCTGAGAGGAGAGGTACACCAAAACGAGACCTACTCAGAAATATGTTTACAGTGTCACCAGAAGGTTAGGCGAGAGGGAGAGTAATTTCCAACGTAAATTCCCAATGTGTTTAGGCTGGAAGTGATTTGGATACTGCACAGTATCAGTGGCCCTAGTATCACCTCAGGTGTTCTTTGTTATATTGGTTAGTTAGGATCATGCTCAAGGACACTATGCATGCCTTCACAAAGAATACAAATTGGCTTTGGGCATATTGTTGTTGATTATATTTGCTAATTACTTGCTGTTGCAGTCAGCAGTATACATATGTAAAGTTGGCCATAGTGTATGATGGGACGAACAAATGTAGACACCTATGTTTTGCTGATCCTGTATGTACACCAACACCATTTTCAGGACTTAGAAGATGTGTTTTTAGCTTCTTTAGAGTGGGATAGGCCTCAAATAGTGTTTAAGAGCTAAACCTGCCCCCTGGAGGATTTGTTTACCTGAAAAAGTGGATGTTTACATCAGTATTTTTTAAATGTTAGTTTTAGGTGAATCTTGACCACCACACACAGGCTAAATAATTCCCACCTCTGGTCTATGCAGTGGAAGTTGTGCTATTGGCAGGAGAAACCCAAGGTCATCTACTACCACCTTATCACTGGATAATTCACTCCCAGTTACATTATACTGCAAATGTGAGAAACCTTTGGCTCTCCAGATACTTTGAACTTTAACTCACAACAGCTGTATGTAGCATAGCTAGTGGTAAGTGGTAATAAAAGTTGTAGTCCAAAATGTCTAGAGATTCCTTCACTACATACCACAACTGGGAGCAAAGAAAATTCCTTTAAATACGTGCTTAGTATTATGGGAGTGAAATAACGATTGATATTGTTTTTAGGATATCCATGGCAGAGAAAAGTGCAAATTGTTTAGGTAAGGATGGATTTTACCTTTCAGTGTCTGGTGGGCTTATGAACTAGTATCAAGCAACAACAGCATTATGCTGTGGCTACTATTTTGGGTTGCTGGGATGATACTTAATTTATGGGTTGAAACTTGAGATTCTCAGAAGAAATAGATCATTGCACAGAACAGGCTGTGATTGAAAGAAGAAGTCTTAACATTGTACTGCTTTCTTTTGGGAATACAACAGTAGCAACCATTTCATACTTTGTAAGTGTAAATACATCTACACCTTTCTGTTTTATATGCTTAGATGTGGACGTCTGTTAAGAAATCTAATAGAGAGATGCAAGGGAAATACAGGAGAAAAAATTCATCTGATTTTGTGTGCAGGATCTAACATCACTTGAGGACCAGAATATCATATTATTGCTATTTAGATGTACTTAAAAAATAAAATAACAACATACAACATTCTGTATTATGGTCGTTCTTAAGTCAGTTAGGGAGTGGAAAAAAGAGAAAATGGAATAGTCATGCATTTTAGCTTTAAAACAGTTGCTCAGCAGCATTTATTATCACCAGGCATAGTTCATGTATTTCTTTTCTTGTGTGTTCTTAAAAATAAAAATTACAGTACATTAAAAATTACTCTTTCCAGAGATCATAAACAGTTCACTATACTGCAGTCAGGCTTTGCTCTATATATTATTTACGATGCTTGAGGTTTTTTTCCTTAAAACTGTGCCATATTTTTAGAAAGCAGTCACGGTTGGTCACAACCAAATCTAGTACAATCTATTTGGAAAGATTTCCTCTTTCCCCCATTTTTTATATCTGAAATATGGGAGTTTAATTCTGCTTTCTTCTTTTACCTGTCAGATTCCAAACATTTTCTTAAATGATAAATAGTTTGGCCCATTAAAGTTTGTTTTCTTGTGAGCACCATAGTGATCTGGAGTATACTGTAGTTTCTCTTTTAGGATTGAAAGGGTCCTTGGGATTCTGTTCCACTGACAGCTTGGAACAATATTTCTCTTTCATGTCAATGTAAGCTGTATATGGAACAGAGGAGCCCATAGAAATATAGTTAATTAACCCATGCTGATCTGACATAAAATTATACAATGAGAAGCAGAGAATTTAGGGGCCTGTTCAGTAAATATATTCTCAGAGGAACACTGAATATTGAGTGTGAGCCCCTCCTCCTCCCCACAGGGAAAACAAACAAGTATTTGGAGTTACACTGCATTTATTTGAATATTAGCCATCGTTTTTCCTGAGGATGAAAATAATATTTGCAAAATAGTGAGCAACAATATTTTTTCTTTTCAGTGTCGAGAAACCCTGAGGAAAAAAATACTAGACTGATTAAAATCTTTGCAAATCTGGACTTACTCTGTGCAAAATACACACGCACACTGTTGTATTCTCCAGAAAACAGTGCTTTCTGCAAAGAAAACAGCATTTTCTATGCAGAAAATATTTCTGTACAGAAAATAATATTTATTCACAAAATACTGTATTTGGGGACTTTGTGAAAAATTATCACATGAGTAATTTGCATAGAAAACAATATTTTCTGTACGAAAAAAAGTAGCTCTACATGGACATGTTATTTCCTTCACTGATAATATTTTCTGAACATACACACAAAAATGTTTTTCTGTGCAAAACAACTATGTGGACATCTTGCTCAGAATAAGTCCCAAATTGCTAATAGTCTTTGAAAATTGCTTGTTTTTCTGAAGACTTTCTTGTAATGGGAAGAAAATTATAAAATTTTCCTGATGCTTCAAGATGAAGAATAACATCCCTAGAATTGTGTGATCATGGATATGCAATACTCAGATAAATATAGTGCAGTGTTCATCCACTGGCTGCATTACTTGTTGTTCAAGTTGCTTCTGAATTATGGTGACCCTAAGGCCCATCATGGGGTTTTCTTGGCAAGATTTGTTCATAGGAGATTTGCCATTGCCTTCCTCTGACTCTGAGAGCATGTGACTCTCCAAGGGTCACATAGTGGGTTTCATGGCCAAGTGGAGAATCGAACTCTGGTTGCTAGAGTTGCAGTCCAACATTCAAACTGCTATGCCACATTTAAGATATGCATTTGCCTCTCCCTTTCCCTCCTTTTGGCATGGTTTCCTAATCTAAGATTAAGTGTAGTTTAGAATCAGCCCTGAAACATAAGATGCTGTAGGCTACATTTCAGAGGAAGGAACTGGAAAAACCACTTCCTGAGTGTTTTCTTGCTTAAGAAAACCCTATGAAATTCATGGGGTCGGCATAAATCGACAGGAGACTTGAAGATACATACACACACAGGTTACTACACTTAAATGTAGCAGAAAGTGGAAGCAGAAGCAACTCCATTCTTCCACATGGTTGTGTCAAGAAGAGGTCAGTGTTTCCTTCTTGGTAACATAGAGGCCTAAATACAACCGTTAGTCCCAACTAGAGAACATCCACTGAGTGAAATCTATTTACCCAAGTGTGGACTGATTCTTTGGGTCTACTGTAGTTGGAATGAAAAAATTGGAGTTAGGCTATATGTGTTACTTATTTTCCTTTATAAGCTGGAAGACACAATTAGTTACAATACTGAAAATTAACCAGATAATCATGTTAAGATAATTACTAAATTAAAGAAGTCAACAGAACTAACCCATTAAAAAATAATCAGTAAAACAATACAACCCTTTTAGAAAGCTCTGTCTTCAAAAGTAATTCAGTTGTGAGAAGTCTGATGGAATAAAAAGAAAGGCCTTGCCTGTCAGCAAAATATAGCATTTTATTTTATTTATACCCTGTTTTTCTTCTGGGACAATAAGCCATTTCTTTCTTTTTTTCCTGAAGAATATTGCACAGTTACCTTAATGTTTTTGGCATTTTTCATATTTTGTCTGTCAACATATAAATTGGCAGTTGTTTGCATATATTCTAGGCAAATGTTACATGGAATGCTCCAAAACTGATGAGTGTCATGTCAGTATTTACCCATGAATGCCAACAAACCAGAGACAAATGTTATCACAACTGAGAGATGTGCTGGTGGGTGCTCATAGACAACGACACGTAATTTTCAATATTCATTGTTGTGTGTCTAAACTATGAGAAAAACATATTTTCACTATATTCAGGCATTTATGTACAGTGTGCCCACGCTATTCGTGGATGCATTTTACGGGGAGAAGAAAAATGGTATGTGCACCCATGGCGCCCACGCGCCTGCCGCCACATGCAAATGCACCATTATCTCCTATGGGGCTCAAGCATAAGCAGATTTTCCCTTACTCAGGGGGATCCAGAATGGATCCCCTGCATAAGGAGAGGGCCCACTGTAATTCAATCTAGGAATATCACAATTCATACATGAATTAATATTCATCAACTTTTGGGCACATAATGTAACAGAGGCATTATTCAGAACACACATTGTTATGCTAGAAATACATTGACGCCTGACAGGTTCAAGACCTTACTTTAGTTTTATAATGAGGGCAAGCAAAGACCAGTTTTCAGGTTGTAAAAGGATTTTACTCAATGTAGTTTGAAGGTACTTTGTCATAGTTCAACCTGTGTGTTATTGGAATCTGGAGCTTGGTGAGGAAAATCCAAGAATTCCAAAGTGTGGGAATGCAATCATTACAGTGAAGTGACCCATAGCTGGTCAGTGCAGATAACAGTCTGCATTTGTCGTTTCCTGCTAGCAAGCATACATAACAGCATGTTTTCCTGCTTCACTATCAAGGAAATTTGCAGTTCTATCTGCTCACACAGAAAGGTTCTCCAGATGAACCTGCCCTTGCAAAGTGTTGAGACAAATACTATACTTCTGTAATATGTGAGGAATCCTCAAGCTTCCTTATATTACACAATATGTAGGTTAAACTTCAGACTTTGAAGGCTTTCACATGTATTGCTGTGACATCATTATTAATGTATTCCGGCAAATTTCATAGTGTTTACATTCCTTTCCTTGCTTATGTGTAATTTTGAATATTTCACTGGTAGCATGTTAACAGTATGCAGCACAAAGGAGTTGGTTTAATGTTTAGAATATACGTAATCATCAACTTTTTAAAAGTAGTGTGCCATAATAAAGTGTGGATGTGTGGAATAGATTGTGCTTCATGTAAAAAAGAAAAGAAAAAAAGTATGGCCTTTTATCTTACTGCAACACATTTTCCATACTGTGCGTGAAAATATTTTGTTTCTGGTTTTACACTTCATGTGCCAGAAGATATGTAGATTTAAAGCCTTGTTTGTTTAACTTATTAGGATAAAATAAGGTTATAGGTCACATGACAAACATAGATCTCACAAAATAATATCAACATTTAGACTGTACCATCATCATTTTTATAAAAAGATACATAAAATATTATAATTAAGTTTCCTGAATGCTCTTGTTTATTCTTTTTAGTTGCAAATAAGGTTTATTAAAATTCTACATATACAAAAATTTGAATAGAACACATACAAACCTGCAATCTAAAACACAATTCAGTAAAATACAAATGAAAACACACATAACAAACAACAGGGCTACACTACTACATAAACTAACAAAGAATGACTTCTCACTGACTTTTCTGTGGATAGATAATATTTCCTAAAATCCTACTTTACTCTATAAAGTAATTGCTACACTTTGTCTGCTTGTTTCTAACTCATACTAAACTTCAAAACCAATGGGCACCTTATCAATCTTTTTTTATTTCTCAAAAAGTCAATCAAGGGTTTCCAACCCTTCAAAAAAGTTACCAACAACTTTTCTCAGTAGAGAAAAATAAACAGTTTGTCCATCTCAGCTAATTCATTCATTTTTAACAACTTCAGTAGGCAATATGTTACTTTTCCTTTTCTGAGTACACGGAAGTCTTGCTGCTGTGGTATTGTATTGAATGTTATTCTTCCTTTTCTGAGCACATGGAAGTCTTGCTGCTGTGGTAATATATTGAAGAATTATTTCATGACTCTTTTCTAGTGGATCATTCATCAACCCCAAAAGAAAATTTCAGGTTTCAAAAATTTATTAATTTTTAAAATTCTCTGTACCAATGCCGGCATTTGCACCCTGTAATTTATGGCTTTTTCATAAGTCCACTATATATGATAAAATGTTTCTTCTTGTTTTTTTCATATTCCCATCATATATTCAAAATAATCTTATCATTCTCAGCATCATCTCTTATTTCAACCACCCTAAACAACTAGCAGCGAAATATATTTTCATATGAGGTAAACCCATTCTTCCTTTTTGTTTCATATCTTGCATTAATTTAAATTTCACTTGTTTCCCCCCCTTGCCATAGAAATTTAGGCAAGTTTCTTTGTCATTTGTTAAATCGTACATCACTTGATACAACAAGAATTTTCTGAAACAGAGAGTGTTGTTGTTAATCCTTCACTGAGTAGATCTTAAAGAGATTGGATGTGAGTATAGTACTTTTTCTAACTAGTCTGTATACCTTTAAATCAACAAATATGATGGGCAAGATTATTTGTCATTTGCAGCTTCTTAATATATTCAGGGGCAAAGCAGACTGGCAAAATTGCCAGCTTTAGGGTGGCATGGAAACATGGTGTATGCATGCCACATGCCTCAATGCTGCCCCCAAGTTGGCATCACATCGTCCCACTGACCACACGGCAAGTAAAATAATAATAATAATAAAATTTTTATTTGTATACCGCCCTTCCAACGATCAGGGCGGTGAACAACATGTTAACAACAACAATACAAATACATTTCAATACATAATAAAATCACTACACAATCATTAAAAACCAAACTAAAACCCTATCAGCCAGCTGCCATTGCCGTCGAGGGGGGGGGGGGGGAAGACTAGCTGGCGCTTGACTCGGGGAATGCTGATTGAAATAAGAAGGTTTTTAACTCCCTTCTAAACTGGGCCAGGGAGGTGGCCGAGCGGAGCTCTATGGGCAGCGTATTCCAGAGGGCCGGGGCGACGATGGAGTACGACCTCCTCGTTGTGGAGGCTAGTCTAGCCCCTGGGACTAGGCATCATGGTGTTTCTGCAGTGCAGCGTTTGCAGGCACCATGCTGCAGAAACACAGAAAAGCCATGTTGCAGAAACACAGAAAAACCACAACAGAAAAGCCGGCTTTTTGCCAGATCAAAAAGGAGTTATTTTCTGTTGCTTCTTTTTGAGCTGGTATTTGAGTGGTATTGACATTATTAATAAGTTACTGTGATTCACTGAACAGTTTTGTGTAAATATTTTGTATCTTTTGTGTAAGTGTTGAAGAGTGCATGATGTCTTTGGAGAAATTCTATTAGTCCTCACAGTTTACTGACATTTAGATACTATCACTGACTTTTGTGGGAGTTATCCTTATTTTATAGCATTCAATACATATTGTATAGAGTAAGAATTTGTGGATTTCTCAGCTGCTACTATAAATCCAAACCTAGTTTGAACATTTGCAGACCATCCTTCCTTCCAACCTTACTGATGTATCTTGGAGCAGAATAAATCAACCTCTTCATGTGCTACTCATAAGAAGGAGGTTTACACACTGAAGAGATAGTGGGGCTGCTTGGCAGGCCCTGTCTCCAATTTTGTAAAGCTTCCCTTTCCCCAACGTTCACATACAGAATGTGTTTGCTATGAAAAATGCACATAGGATTCCACATGCACTTGAACCTGGGTTCCAAAATGCATGGAATACATGGAAGCCTATGATGTCAGCAGGCTTTGGTGCTGATAGGGTTCTGTGCAACATCCCATCCCAGTTTTCTATATATGCACATATATGTATCTGGGAGCATACAGAAATGGTGCAACTTGGAATCTTGGCCATGTAAGGAGAACTGCCTGGGATGGCCATAGTCATCATAGTCTGGCTGAGATGGCCATAGAACAGCAAGAATGTAGCAGGCCATATGACAAAAGGCAGCCTATTGGATCAGCATACAGAATCAGGCACTAAATGTTGTTCCAGTTAGTCACTATTGTAAGATTCTTCTCAAGTGTCTGAAGGACCATTAATCAGTTGATATAGGCCCTCTGCAGACAGGCCTTTGCGGCACCCCCGTCATGTGCTAGGGGTTGGCTGAGAGCACACTGCCCATATTGGCCTCACCCCTAGCACGTAACAGGGGCATCAAAATGGGGGCACCCTGTACACACGGGTGCTGCCGTTTTGACGCGATGGATGCTTAGCGTCCACACATCCTGGCGTCATAAGGACCTCACGAGTGTGCCATTGGCACACTGCGATGTCCTTATGGTGCCACAAGAAGGAGCCACTTTTTGCGGGTCCTTTTTGCTGCGCGAGGGAGCTGCGTGATTTGTCCGCTGTGGCTCCCTCACACAGCAAAACCAGGCTCGGGCAGACCGTCCTTTTTTAACAGTCTGTATGCCACCATTGTTGTTGTGTGCCTTCAAGTCATTTCTAACTTACATTGATCCACAGGGGTTTCTTGGCAAAATTTATTTGGAGGGGGGGTCCTTCTGTCTTTCTCTGAGGCTGAAAGAATGTAATTTGCTCAAGGTCAAGTTGCCCAGTGGGTGTCCATGGCTGAGTGAGGATTTGGAGAACCCTGGTCTCCAGAGTTGTAGTCTAGTGCTCAAACCACTACACTACACCATGCTGGCTGTGTAATCAGATAATAGATTACTTCATTCTGCTATGGCAACCAGCAGCCTTCATTAGATCTTTGGCAGAGGAAACCATCTTTGCCAAAGCTGACTATTCTCATTTTTTTTATTCACTTGCCTACATATGTCAGATATAAATTCTCAGAATGTGAATACACATACATACACGTTTCTCCAGTGCACACTCAGTTATATTGCATGTAGACAGTAATTGATGGGACAGATACCCACTGATCTCCCTGACTCAATACTTCATATCTGATGTGTAGACATTGTGGGCAGTGAAATGGTGCCAAGTTAGTAGTGAAGTCTCCTTGTCCTTTATAACATGTAGGGCTCCTTGTTGTGAGTAATGCATGGAGAGGGACGTAATGTCCTGAGTTTTCAGGGAAAGAGGAATGGACTGAACAAAATCCATGGAGATGGTCCTCTTGAAGATTACATCTCCCCAAAGCTTCCAGTCAAAATAACCAGTGGCCATGCTGGATGCACTGGCAATGAGGATGTGTTGAAATCGGTGTCAGATTTCACCATCTGTTAGGAAGGAACCAGGGACGTAGCTAGGATTTTAGGAAGGGGGGGGGGGTCCAGACTAAGTGCCACCATTATAATGGGGCTTGGGTGCGGCGGCGCAGCAGCACACACCATTCATTTTTCTAATGGAAGGGGGGGTCTGGACCCCAAGAACCCCCCCCCTTGGCTACGTCCCTGAAGGAACCTAACAGTTTCAATAAGTCCGGGTTGGACTTCACTTTGGAATGTATGTTGGATTGAGAGCATACGATTTCATATATTCCAGAGTCTTCTGTACACTTAGAAGTAGAGCTCCTCACTATCACCACCTCATATTGATAATAATAATGTTTATATTCAGCTTAATCTCAAGGAATCCAAGTGGATTACAATAAAAAAAAAATACATGCTTAAAAATGCAAAACCCCATTCCTCATTCCAATCTTAAAAGCAGTTAACACTAAAAAGAAATTAAATCTAGAAAGAGTACAAAACCATTAATATACAATTGGAATTAAAATAGAAAGAGATATCAATGAAAGTTCCACAAAAAGGAGGGAGGGGAGAGGCAGAAAGATATTCTAATCTGGAATGGCCTGCCGGAAGAGATCCGTCTTAATGGCCTTCTTAAAGCACTCCAAGGTGGTAATTTGATGGATCTCATCCGGCAGTGATAGTCACTGTTCTAAATTGATTAATCAGTTTATTTTCACATTCCTATCATAACAAGTCTAAAGACCTCCTGTTATACCTGCCCTTCCTGTTAGCTCCATTTCTCCCATCACTATGACCTAGGCACAATAGCCTCAGTTGTAGTTATAGGCCTGTTACAGACAGCCAAAATAAAGCTGCTTCGAGTCACAGTGGAGGTATGGTGTTTCAATGATGCTTGCGTCCTAAGAGTCCAGAAGTCGCACCAAAGCCACACTCCAGACTGGAGCGTGGCTTTGGTGTGGCTTCTGGACTCTTAAGATGCATGCATCATTGAAACACCATACCTCCATTGTGACTCGAAGCAGCTTTATTTTGGCTGTCTGTAACAGGCCATAGTGAGGGAGGGAAGGAGACATGCTTAAATAAATAGCAGCAACATAACTTGCTGCCATTCTTGTTGAATAGTGGAAGCATGAAAGCAAACTGCTTAAAAAGGAAAGAAAAGTAAATGTACTCTCAAACTGTTTTCTTTTTAAAATACTCTGGTTTCTCTTCAGATTGTATAAATCTTTCACATCATAATGTGGCTGTTGGTTTGCGTCTGTGTGGAATAATTGCTTCCACCCTTGAGTCCAGAGTAGGAGAAGGTTTTCTGAAGATGGTATTCATTAGCTCTATTGAAGGAAAAAGAGAGGGACCCTTTAAATTAGGGGAGCGGGAAAAGATGCCTAAAAAAAGCTAATACTGAGTATTATTCAAGCATTGGTAATTATACTGAGACAGTTCAGAGAAGGGGGCAGGAGGAGAGGGCATTGAGCAGAGGAAATAGAGGCGTGGTACACAGGTGCTAAAGCACCATACTGGCACTGTACTAGGGTTAAGGGACTGCGCAGCAACTGCACAGTCCCTAACCCTAGTATGGTGTGGCACCATAACAATGGCGGCACCTTGTATACATGGGTGCCACCATTGTTACGTAAGAGCTGTGCAGCATTCACATGTTGCCGTGCAGCACTGACGTAACTTGTTACGCTGCCTCTGTGGCTTTAAAAGAACCCGCTTTTTGTGGGTTCTTTTTCCTCTGTAGGGAAGCCGTGTAGTTTGGTGGCTGTGGCTTTCCTGTGGAGGAAAAACAAGTGCCGGCAGACCGCTGTTTTTCGGCGGTCTGTACTGCACCAGAGACTAATGGAATTAATCATGAATACATTTGGCCATTTGTGGACATCTGTCAGGAAAGTGGTGACAAAAATATCATCCTTTGCAGTCTGACTGATTTAAAGGTTTCTCAAATGGCACTAGTTTGTCGTCGTTCCCCCCCCCCCCCCCCGGTCAGACACTTACAGGGATATCCAGGCAGTATGGCTCCTTCTTGGTTTGAAAAGTATAAAAAGCCTCAGTTATACACAGTTTCTGTGAGCCCTTTGCTATATTGTCTACACAGCCATGTTTTCTTGGGTGCCCTTCGCTTGTTATTGACAATTGGCTGCTGTAACTTCATATTGCAAATAAAGCATAGCTAGCAGAATCTGAAAACAGGCCACAGAGAGCTAAAGTTTTACTAATAGCCATGGCAGGATGCATTCTAACATATTTCTACAATGCTCTGGGTCAAGCTGCTCATTCACATGTACTTGAATGTTGACAGAAACTGATAGTACACTCGTCCCTGCACATTTTGGCTTTGACTTTTGCACGTTTGATTATATATGGATTTTATTAATATGTTCTCTCTAGAAATATCTAGGTCCTCCAGCACAATTCTATGTTCAGCTTTAACCAAAAGTCACACTGAAGGACCTAGAGAGTCCTAGAGAGAGCACTCCACTAGGCCTTTGTAGTTCCTCCAGCACAATTCTATGGTCAGTGTCTGGCAGATATTGACCACAGAGTTGCACTGGAGGACCTAGAAATTCCTAGAGAGATGTCCTCTCAGGTAACAACATAGTGTTTTTTTATTTGTGGGTTTTCCACATTCAAGGTGGTCCTGCGCTCCTAACACCAGTAAATGTGGAGGAATGAGTGTACATTTGAAAACTGCCAAGTCTTCACTGACTTATAAGACAGACTGTTTGACAGAAACATGTACGTGTACAGATCCTCTTGTGTGTGGCTGTAGATACTGGCATATATTTGGTCCACATTTGTCAGAAGCTCCACAGGAACTACTGGGATATAGTGCTTAGAATGCTGGACATAGATATGGATAAATGTTGTGAGTTGTAAGGGAAGTACCATACTGTGTCATAAACTATCTTACAAAGTTACTGTGAAGCTAAAATTCCACCTGAGCTTGAGTTATAGAGGAAGAGAACTACAAGTCTTCTTGGGACCAAATCTGGCCTACCTTGAATCACAGCCTGGTTCTCTGGGATTTCTCAGCAGCTCATAACCCATTACTTATTAATACATTGGCAACCTCTTAGTGGCATACATAAGTGTAACTGAAAGCACTGAACTATTTTGGCTGTGCTAGATGAAGGAATTCACCACTTTCTATTACAATTACCTTACTGAGCCACCTACCAGTTTTTTGATGGGTACTCTTTCCCATGCTAGTCAATGGAACTTTATGATCCTCCAGTGCAGTGCAGCACCTTTCCCTTTCTTTTGTTGGTTTTCCTGCTTTTGTATGGGTTCAACACTATTCCTAAAAGTTAAAATGCTTTTTAAAGTGCTTAGTTACTGAAAGTAAAATTTTAAGCTAAAATATATCTAATCCCTATCACTGGAATGCAGTCCCTCCCAATCTCTCTGAAACTGAATTTGTCCTTTGGGCTGAAAATGTTTTCTACCCTTTTTTAAGAGCATGTTATATATAAAAAAGTTAACAACAGTGAAGTTGAAGGCTTTCATGGCTGGCGTCCATAGTTTTTTGTGGGCCACATAGCCCGAAAAACCCAAAAAATTAAAGTTTAGAAGAGTCCGTGTGTGTGCATGTGTGCATTACATATCTTCAATTTCTGAGCAAAGAAGGGGCATGTGCTGTGAACTGACACCGTTCCTTCTGTGTCTACATTGTTACCAGAAGAAAAATGGGAAACAAATGTTTTGGATTAGAAATATTCTGAAAACAAGATACTTTGAAAAATATATTTCATTTAATCTTTTCATTAGCTTAAAGAAGAAAAAACATTTGATATATTGTGTTCTCAAACAATTAAAATAATGGTGAAATGCAAGCAGAAAATGACATTAAAAATTACAAGGGTTTGAACAGCTTACACAAATGAAGAATGCCAGTGGACAAGAGTTGGCTTCATTACATAAATATTGTCAGCAGGAAAAAGACCATTAGGAGGAAGGAAGAATACTGGAAGGATGGAGATCAGTTACTCTTTAAAAAAAATTCCAGAACTTGATTTTAAACAAGTTAAAGTTTGCACAATTGGGGTAGCCATAATTTATTTATCTGCAGTCATTCAGCAAGGATAGGTTAAATGTTTCTTATTGACTTTCATGAAATGTCAGGTGCACAGTCACCAATAAACTGAAAACAAACCTCAAACCCTAAAACCTTATGTACACACAAAGGATTATATGAACTCATAAATTTGGAGAATAACTTTTGAGATTTTGAATGAAGATGTAGCATGTAAAGAGGCTTATCATGACCAGATCCACTTATGTCAAGCATTCTTGTCTCATATTGACAGTGTATACAAAATGTGTTTTTCATTTATTTGGATTCTTTAGAAGTTGACTTAATGAGCAATTTGAATTTTTATCTAGTGTAATGCCATTATCAGTAGTGATGTTAATTGGGAGTCTTTAATGTGTGATAAAGGGAGGATAGAATTGCATATTCCTTTGTGGGGAAATATTTAGGTATAGTAGATTCTGATTATATTTTGTTTATATTACTAAAGATACTGAGCAAGGAGTGATAGCTTGTAGAGCAGGAACAGCAATCTTGTTGCCTTCTAGGTGTTAAAGTATTGGGCTTCAGCTCTGAGCATTCCTCACTGTTGGCTATGTTGGTTGGCCTGCTGCAGGTTACACTCCAGCAACATCTAGAGGGCTGAATGGTTGTGGTGTAGGAAGAAAGTATCAGTGCCAGATTCATGAACACCTCATCGTCTGATCACCTGTGGTGAGTAAAATCTTACGGAAGGTAACCAGGCAGGAAAGTGTAGCAGCATATATAATTCTTCCTTTTGGAGCAGAAATAATATTAATTGCTATGGGTAGATTAGCTGACAAGTTTTGTAAACCTATTTGCACATAAGAAGTTTTATAAAATTATTTGTTCTCTTGCCCTAAGCAGCTGTGAGTACAGTGGGCCCTCCACATACACTGGGGTTAGGAGCACAGGACCCCTGTGAAAGTGGAAAAATTGCAAATTAGAAAACACTATTTTTTTTAACCTGAGAGAACAACTCTTTAGGAATCTCTAGGTCTTCCAGGGCACTTCTATAGTCAAGATCTGCCAGACGTTGACCATGAAATTGTGCTGGAGGACCTACAAATACCTAAAGAAGTGTTCTCTCTTTGGATCTCTAGGTCCTCCAGTGTGACTTTGGCAGAAGTTGACAATTGAGTCATGCTGGAGCACCTAGAGATATTTAGAGAGAACATATTAATCAAATCCATGAATAATCAAATCTGCAAAAGTCAAAGCCACAAATGTGGAGGGCCAACTGTATAATTTTGATGAGTCAATCAGTTGCTCTAATAACAATTTAAAAACTGGGTGGAGGAGTTGATTTATTTTTCTTTGGGCCTCTCTTTCTACCAAATAGTTCATTGATGGCTGCTTGGGTGCTCCACATGCAAAGGATCATGGCCTTAACATTTAAGAATGTAAAATACTTTACACACACACACATTTTATAGTGGATTGCACATGCAGTGTAATACTTATTTTATTTTTTTAAATTAAATATGAGCACTTGTGAAAATGCAAAAGCATGAATATAGCTAAGGACACTTGACTATAAATAGTACCAACTTTTAGTATAACAATAGAAATGTTGCTATATAAAGTGATGAAGAAAATGAGGCCTACAAACTCAGGTTTATGGAAAAATGCATTTTGTCAGTCTCCATCAATTGCTTCAGGAAAGAAAAAAAGTTACTTTTACCGTATATACTCATCTATAAGTCTAAAAATTATCCCAAAATTGACCTCAAAGTCCCAGGTCGACTTATTTATGAGTCAGTATCATAATATGATAGCAGCTCTTTCAGATTTCCCCATGCTATCAGGAGAGAGTTTCTTTTTCTATTAAGCCAAGCAGAAAGAGTTATGGGTGGCTGATTGCTGTTAAACAAATAAACAGAGTCCCTGAACTAGGGACATCACTGAACTAGGGACAGTTTCATGCTTGTCTCAGATTTCATTTTCTTCCTTGAGAATGCAAACATATGCCATGGTGCTGGTGCTGATTATTTCAGTTCATTTCAGAATGGTAGAGAAAAAGGAGACAATATATCAGATGAAAGTGTTGGATTAATCTTGCATGAGTTGCTCAGTATAGTGAATCTATGGCAATTTCTATTCTTTGCTAATAGTTTTATGAAGTCAAGGGTGGGGAACATATCATTGAACTTCTACTCCCATAATCCCTCACCATCAATTAAAATGTCTAGGGTAATGGGAATTGCAGATTAATGTCTTGGACAACTACTAGATTTAATGTAAGTGCACCATTTGATTTTTCTAAAATAAATAATTAGGGCAATTTGGGCAATTTTAGCTTGGGAAAACATTCCTACCTCCTCCCCAGGCCCAAACAGGTCTTTCAGATCTTTTGTTAATTTACATTTGTGGTTTAAATTCTTTCTTATCTCTACATGTTCCTGTTTCCAGTAAGAATTATTAAATCTTTATTATTTTAGAGGCTAAAAGCATTACAAAGGAAGTATGTAAAGAGGCTGGAAATCCCCTTCCCATTAGTATTCTTACTTCACAGAGGTGATTTCCAAAGGAAGAATTGTAAAATCCAGAAAGCTGGGTCAGGAGGGGGTTGTTTTTGTCTTTTGGTCTGCTACTGGAAAATCAGTGAAAATATAGGTTACACCTTTGAAAAGAAAGATTGCAGTCTTAGAGTAAATCATAATAGGTTTTATTAGATCGCAAATGACCTTAGAGCCCAAATATCCTGAAGGTACCAGATCCCATCTGATCTTTGAAGTTAAGCAGGGTTAGTACTTGGATGGGGGACCACCAACCAATACCAGTTGCTGTAGGGTATATTTCAGGAGAAGGAACTGGCAAAATCAGCTTTGAGTTTTCCTTGTCTAAGAAAACCCTATGAAATTTATGAGTTCACCAAAAGCTGACTGGTGACTTGAAGGCACATACATACAAGTGGCTATTAAGTCTGGTCCATGCCTGAAATGTCCTGTTATAAACTGAGAGGACAATAGTTAGAACTGAAAATTCTAAATTTTTATTGCTATTGCTTACAGATTTGCATCATAAGTTTAGCTTCATACTTTTCAGTTCACTCCTACGTGATTTGCTTTCATAAATGTTTGTTCATTCCGTAATGAATCTGAAAAATTAGGTTTATATCCACAAAGGCTCATGCTAAAATAATAATAATAAAAAGTCTTAAAGATGATGGCACTTTTTTTCTCCCCCTCCCTCCTTCTTTTTTATACTCATATGCCTATTACACCCGACTCTGCAAAATGTTCTTCTATATGAGAACAATGAACTACATCTCTTTAAGAGACTTTGGAATCACCATGCATGTGGATTTTTAAGATCAGACTGGCATGATTTAGCACTGATTGGGCTCTGGGATATTATAAAACAGGAAGGTCTATTCGATCATCCTTCTTTCTCTGTGATTTGTTATTTTGCAAGTGAAAATGAGACCTCTCTTGATTCTGTTAAATCTATATACCAACGTCTGCTTGAAATACTGTGCCTTGCATGGGAGCAGAAGACTTGGAGAAATTCTCTTAACAGTTTCTTGGCTATAGGGACTCACTATTGTTGACGCATCTTTTCCTGCAAGTGACAGCAAGACCAATGGCGCTGGCAACCTGACCACCATTTTGTCCTTAAGTTTGTAGGAAAATGTGGGATAAAAATAAATACTAATAACAATTTTTATTGTCAACAATGCCTAGGACTTAGCTTCACTCTGATCAATTCTAGGAAGAAGCGAAAGAAAAATTCCAGGATTTTTTTAATCTGAAAAAATTTGGTTCCATCCTGGAACTTCTTACTAGCTCTAAAATTGTTTGATGCTGTGTATTGTTTTCTCAAAGTCCTTACAGAAGTCATGTTTTTGAACTACAGTTTCATGCGCTTTTTATTACTGAATATTTGAATGGAACCATTTTATCTTGGTAAGGTGAGTAGTCGCTTCTATGTTGGTCATGTGGTGATTCAGACTTTAAAGGACCCTATCTCCAAAATAGGTTCAGCACATTGGATAGCGTCTTTTAATGTTTGAACTAAAATCTGAAATGGAGTCACTGTCCTGACATAAAAGATGATACCTTCCACTGCAGTCTTTTTGTCTTCATGCTGGAAATAAACTTTTCCTAAAAGCAAAAGCAAAATGATCTGTATGCATTCCACCTTACCCCCAATTTCTGAATAATTTTTTCCCAGCTGTGTGTGACGGCTACATACAATGTAGACACAGAAGGAACGGTGCAGAGTAAAATTGCTGGCACATGGCTTTGACTTGTGGCAGTAAGGTATTAGATTTACCACATCAGACCTAACAAACATCCGAGTTTAGCAGAGTTACTTTTTGGTCTATACCTCCCAGAAGACCATGACCAGCTTTGGATCTGTAGTTCAAAAAGTAGGAAAAGTTACTTTGAAAAGATCTGGAAAGGCTGGGAGTTTCTATGAAGTTGTAGGTGTTTTCAGATGTTCCTAAGAAGTTGTTGGCAGTTTTTCTAATAGTTCCCTTTCTCATCCTTCTATTGTATCTTATATCACCTTTTTTCAAAAGCACTTTTATGTGCAGTATCAAGGGATTCTTGGTTAAAGAATGCAACTCCCAAGTCCCATTGGATCTGCAGTGCTAGTTTTACTTCATTGGATGCTGACTTTAATAGATGAAATTCTTCTCTACTTTAAAATTCCAAAAAATCAGGCTCTTTCTGTACAGTTATTTACTCAGAAACAAGACCACTGAGTTCAGGTAGGCATGAATAAGATTGGAGCCAGAAGGTATAAAGAATTCTGAAATTTGGCATGGAGAAAATCTCTGTCAGTTTTTGGGCTGTTAAATTTGCATATATTTAAAAAAAAAACTTTCCAGGGATGTTATTTCTTGTTAACGTTTCTTTAGTAATAATGTTGTGGCTGCTGATGACATGTTTACAGTTTTCAGAATTTATTCTAATTGCATCTAATAACAGATTGGGAACAGTACAGTATTACTTTAATAGTTAATTTGAACCACCTTTGGAAATTAGCGTCTAAAAGGTCTGAATATTGCAGAAAGATGGGGGATTTGATCTGACATTGTTAGCTCTTAGGAGCACCCATGCATGAAAAGTGATTGGAATGGTTCCATTGCTTGTAAATGCTGAATTATAACTGGCTGCATAAGACATCTAGTTAACACAAAATAATTTGTGTTGGGTATCCAAAATCTCCAAGTTATCAAGACATATGTGCCTTCATCTGTTGCAACCAATTTGAACTTTGACAGTCAGTTGAACTGTAAAGCTCTCATCTGTCTTCTGCCCTGTTGAAGTCTGTATATATTCAATGTGTAGAGCAGGGGTTTGGGTATATTCTTGCCTTAACCCAGGGGTAGGCAAGCTTTTTGAGCTGGGGGCCGGATTGCTGTCCCTCAGACAACTGGGGGGGGGGGGCGAAGCCAAAAATTAAATAATTAAACAATTTTTGTAAAAATTAATTAATTAAATAAACCGGGACAAATGTAGGACAAAATTTTCAAATGGAGGACACTTGTTATAAAAAATGGAGGACATGCAAAAAAATTTGCTGATTTTCAAAAAATGTTAATATAAATGCATGTTTCGGAGGCTTCTATAGACAATTGCCCCCCTTGCCCACCGCTTGCCCCCCCTTGCCCGCCTCCTCCTGATAGGCCAAAGGCCCCACGCCCTCATGCGAGAGGCCAAAGGCTCCGGCGGCAATCGGCGGCAAGACCAGGCGGGGGCCAGTCCCAAGGCCTTGCCGGGCCGCATCTGGCCCGCGGGCCGCAGGTTGCCTACCCCTGCCTTAACCATACCTGCTTAAAAAGTGAGCACAGTATAGAGTTCTGTGGTGGTAGAATGGACTACACTGCTGAGCATTGTAGGTGTGGGAAGAGGATGTGATGCTTCACAAATTTTACAGGGAACTGTCTAATTAAAATAATAATTGTAAGCTGCTCTGAGAGCCTTTAGGGTTGAAGGGTGGGGTATAAATACCATAAACAAACAAACAAATAAATAAATTTAGCCATTTTTCCTACTATGAGAAATGTCTTCAAAAATGGTGCAGTTTTCAAAGACAGTTTGCAATTTGGGACTTATCCTCCATAAAATTTGCATGTGAGGCTTTTGCACAGAAAACAGGTTTATTTGTTTTTTGTGTGTGGAGAATGTGGTACCTCGGGATACGAAATACCCAGGTTACGAAATTTTCGGGATACGAAAAAATCCCATAGGAAAACATTGTTCCGGGTTACGAATGTTTTTTCGGGTTACGAAAAAACTTTTGGTGCTTTTTTCGGCTTTTTCGCACGGAATCGCGGCTTTTCCCCAACTTTTGGTGCTTTTTTCGGCTTTTTCGCACGGAATCGCGGCTTTTCCCCA
>NC_056524.1:242134887-242178640 GCF_019175285.1 Sceloporus undulatus
TTAGCGCCTATGGCAATTCGGCTTACGAAGGCTTTTCGGGTTACGAACGGTGCCACGGAACGAATTAATTTCGTAACCCGAGGCACCACTGTACAGGATTTCCTGAATATAAAATAGTATTTCTTCACATTTTCTGTGCAGAAAATGCTGTTACGTCTTTATTTTTATTTATTTTTTAAAAATATGGATTTCCCACAGAATAAATCCTAAACAATGAGTTTTTTACCACCAAAGAAGCACCAGTTTTGAAAACAATTTTCCAAATATTATTGAATATTTTTTCCATTTCCATTGGGGGTATGTCATTTTTGACAATCTTACACATTAAAAACTTCATTATTATTATTATTATTATTATTATTATTATTGCTGCTGCTGCTGCTGCTGCTGCTGCTGCTGCTGCTGCTGCTTATAGCAAGGGCAATGGTTATAATTAAACTGCAGGACTAGGCTACCAAGAGGAAAAGCTGGGCTTATTTTCTCTTTGAAGGGCTTTGTGATGCATTAAAAATAGGATCTACACATGTAGTCTAGTGTGGCAACACCTCAGCATACTCATTTATTCCCATTTCATTCTGCTGGATGTGGGGACCAACTCTGAATGGGAATATTTCCTGCTACCCTTCATAGCAAAATAAGATGTCAAATGGAAAGCTAGATTGAACACGTTTGTCTAACATAAGATTTTATTTTATTTTTTGCAAGTACAGTAGTCTACTTGTTTAAGGAATTTTACACATAACAAATATTTCATCATCTTTCAGTCATCAGAACCTCCTATATGGAACAGTGGGTGTTGCAGAGATTTTATTTTCTAGTCAGGTACAAAAGAGAGGAAAATACACCATCCTGAAGTACAGATGAGGGCAAAGTGATGCTTTTAAGCAAAGGCTGCTTAATGTTGGTTAGATAAGTTCTTTGTCACACTGCCCATGATATAATGCTATTACATCATATAAAATGTACTTATATTTGATAGAATTCAGCCAAATCTCAGCATGTAATTAACAATAAAAATAGCAAAAAAAAAAAAAAAAAAAAAAAAAATAAAAAAAACCAGACTACTTTGAAATAAATTCACAGCTTAATTGTTATATCTTTCTTTAAATGATGTATTTATTCTTTTAATTCAATTAACACTTTTCACTTAACATATTTTCAAGCTCAGTTAATGTCAGTCCCTGGCTCCTTTTGGATGTACCTGCCTCAGCTTTTTAAGTGAAGCAATACTCTGTGTTTGTGACATCCCTTTCATATTACCTTTCTTCTTGGTAAGCTGCGGATGAAGACTTCCTGAGTTAATAATTCCTATTAACCTTTGAACCAATATATTCCCAGTATCAGAAAAAACAATAACAAGGACCTCATATCACAGTCTGGTTTAGGATCCTACTTTATCCTGATACCTGACAACCATCAATGTTGAGTCTGGGCAAAATGGTGTAAGTAGTGATGGGCGGTTGTGATATGAATGATACAACACAAATGGCAGAAGTCTCATAGCATATACAGTGAACCTGCCTGTGTCTACTGCATGTGCTATGTGTTCACTGCATTTGCTGAAATACCTTCCTTGCCACCACTGCAGACTTTTAAAGGGCCTCCTTCAGTTAGGTGCTGGTGGAATCTTTGCCCTAAAAGATGTTCCACAGATAGTGGAAATAAATATGTAAAAATGCTATAACCAAGAAAATGAGTAACAGCTTCCTTTAGTTCTCCAGAAAATCACATGATATGACTATGACTGTTCTGTTTTACAAACAACTTGAACTGAAAACCTTGCTGAGTTTATGCAGTACTGTAGGAGGCAAAAACATAAGCATCTCTTGTTCATATTGGTGGTCAATTTGGAATTACTCATACTTTTATGTGAGTACTGTACATCATTCATTCACACAGCTTCTGTGGATTTTGCACACGTTGGTTTTAGATTTGAGTAATTTAGAAACTCTGAGTCTTAATGTTTGGAGGGCCTATAGGAATAAGAGTTAGTAGGAAAGTTCCAAGTACAAAGAAAACATTCTTAAAATATTTTAAGAGCCTTGTGCTTCCTTTTAAAGCTATCCTACAAGGATACTGACATTCTTATCTTGTGAGTGGTTATGCTGGTGTCTGTACCTGTTGTGCTGCTTATTCATCACTGTACTCATTTTCCTGCTAAATTATTCTCTGGAATGTCATGACTTTTCTGCTCAAGATCAGAACCCAACCTTTTTATTAGAATTTAATTTTTGACTGGATATTTGCTCACATATTTATTTATTTAATTCATAGCCTTCCTTTCTCACATTAGGGGACCCAAGGGCTTAGTGCATAGATTGTAGTGTGAAAAATATTTAAAATAGTTAAAACTTAACTTTAAGAATAAAAATGCATTACCTCCCATTTGCAAGTACCAGGTTTGTCTAAATCATGGGTGGGCAACTGTGGGAGGCTAGTAAGGGCTGCATTGCTCCCCTGTGAGATGTTGGAGGCCTACATCTCCCACCACAAAATATGTTTGCCTTCAAATGACCCCCAACACCCTCTAGAGTCTGTCGTGGCATTTTTGTCATGTTTTAAGGTCCCACTGGGCCATTTTATATCAAGGAGAGACCTTTTTTTCTTTTTAAAGAAAAGTTTCTTTGCAGTTTTTTTTAAAAGCCTTTCTTGGGCTTAAAATGGCCTGAGGAGAGCCAAACAAGAAGGGTCATTTAGTGGGCTGTGAGAGCCACAGAAATAATCCTGGGTGCCTCTTGCAGTATATGGGGCTGCACTTTGTCCACCCTGGTCTAAATAAAAAGATCTTTTCCAGTGGAATCATAGAATCATAGAGTTGGAAGAGATCACAAGGGCCATCCAGTCCAACCCCCTGCGTTACAGGAACTCACAGTCAAAGCATCCACAACAGATGGCCATCCAGCCTCTGCTTAAAGACCTCTAAGGAAGGAGACTCCACTCCTCTCCAAGGGTTGTACCTGTGAAAGGCACGTGAAGGCTATGCTGTGTTTCACCTCAGTTAAGTTCAAGCATATTGTTAGCTGTCTTTGTGCGATATATCTGTGTCAGGATTTGTGGTTCTTTAAATGTACTTAACAAGTAACTTTAGTGGATTCTATTTTTTCTTCTTCTCCAACCCTTTTGTTTCTTCTTCTATTTTAACTTATCTGTTAAGGTGGATCTTCATCAGTATGATTTCCTTTGCAGTGCTGTTTTGGATGCAACTATGTTGTGACATCTGTAGATCATCCAAGTGATTTGTTGGACAGCAGAATATATAATGTAGGATTCAATGAGTTACTCCCACTGGAAGTAATTACTTCATTTAGAATGAGCAATCTCCCTGTCTTCTGCACCCCCCCCCCACCCTACCATAAAGCCTTATGAGATGGGCTGGGAAACTATTTGGAGTGGACACTTGTTGTCATGAAGTGCTCAGAGAGGGAAATAAGTCTTAACTTTTCTGACTTTAGGTAACAAAGTACACCATTGGATTTTGGTCATTAAGGAAATGAGGAGAAGCAATAGAGAAAAAAAAAGAAAGCAATATAGAGATGAAACATTAGATGGGTAAGCAGAGATAGGTTTGAAATGTGCAATCCATTAATGTTATTGAGAGTTAATATTAAAGAACTTCTACACATGCACTAAAGTTGAGGTTTCTGGGTGAGTGGATAGCAGAATATTGTCATTCAGAATGCATAGAATCTCATTTAATATACTATGCCAGGAAAGAAATTCCAGGAGAAATGGTGGTTGAGCTGGATCATTTGTATGCTGACTTAGGTAATTACAAATTGGGCAACCTGACTGCTTAAAAAAAGAGGATAAATAGCACTGCCATAACTTGCTTTTAAGCCTGCTTGATGCATCCATGGGGCCACTGTTGGTGAACAGAATATTGTGCTGGATGGTGTTGACTCAACTTGACATTATTTATTATGTACTTAGGAGTACAACAATCTATCTCATAGTTTGTGGTTTAATTTCATGTCACTGAATCTCTTTTCACTTTTACTGGTTGGTAAAGTAATTACTGCGTATTTTATTTCTTTAATTGGAATTTTTGCCCATATTATTACAAAGGCTTGCAGCCCATTACGGGACATTTTAAACATATGCATAGAATCGAGTCATTACAATTAAATATAGGGTTGTCAACTGATTGGAGGTGGGGGTGGAAGCATAGCATTCTGTTTGGCTTTTGCTTTTAGAAGACAAAATTAATCCCCTTTGGTTGTTATCCAAGAGCATCTAGGATTGAGTAGATGTGTTTCCCTTGCTATCCCAGAGGGATTACATCATAAAATAATACAATACAATCCAGAAAAGCAATCTATAAAATACTAATACTGAATTACACATTCCTGTTAGTTCCTTAAAATATCCAATCATTAAATAGTTATACAATCATAATCAGGGTAGAGCTTTAGGCATAGTGTCTCATACTAAATCCGGTGGATAAGCCTGCCAGAAGAGATCTGTCTTAAGTGCCTTC
Source organism: Sceloporus undulatus (assembly GCF_019175285.1). Lineage (NCBI taxonomy): Eukaryota > Metazoa > Chordata > Lepidosauria > Squamata > Phrynosomatidae > Sceloporus > Sceloporus undulatus. The sequence goes on from NC_056524.1 coordinate 242,139,365, forward strand.
TTAAAGTAATAAGAAGTAAAAGGTAATAAGACGGATCTCTTCCGGTAGACTATTCCACAATTTAGGGGCTGCAGCAGTAAATGCTCTATGGGAAGTTGTGGTTAATCGAGTGTTATGGTATTCCAACAGATTCTTCCCAGATGTTCTAAGTGTGTCAGGGTGCCATGCCATAGAATGGAATCATGACTATTAAAGTAGAATCATGGAGCTATAACTGTTGTGGGAAAGAGTTCCATGAGTTCCCAAACTGTGTGTGTGTCTCATTAAAATGGCCAATATCTAAAGGACGTAGCTACTTTAATCAAATGTGAATTAATGTTATTCACCTGCTAATTAAGGTAAAAACTCAAAGGGCTATGAAGAAATGCTGTCTGGAACTCACTCCATTTTGTGATGGTCTTTAGGTACACTCACCCATCCATATTTGCTGCTTTGACTTTTGCAGATTTTATTATTCATGGATTTTATTAATATGTCCTCTCTAGGAATATATAGATCCTCCAGCATAATTCTGTGGTCAAATTTAACCAAAAGTTGCACTGAAGGACCTAGAGATTCCCAGAGAAAACACTTCTCTAGGCTTTGTAGCTTCTCTAGCACAAGTCTATGGTCTATGTCTGGCAGATGTTGACCACAGAGTTGCACTGGAGGACCTAGAGATTCCCAGAGAAGTGTTCTCTCAGGTATAAACATAGTGTTTTTGTTATTTGTAGTTTTTCCACATTCATGGGAGTCCTATGCCCCAGCGAGTGTAGAGAGATGAGTGTACAGTTGGCCCTTCTTATACATGGATTTTTTTTATACGATTCAAGCATACATGGTTTGAAAATGTTCAAAAAAAGTATAAATTTCAAATATCAAACCCCCTTGATTTTCCATTTTTTATAAGGGACACCATTTTGCTATGTCATTGTATTTAATGGGACGAGCATACACAGATTTTGTTATACACAGGGGATCTTGGAACCAAACTCCAGCGTATAACAAGGGTCCACTGTACTGTGAAACCTGTGTTCTCATCTGGTCACACATGCTTTTCTAGTCTAAGAATCATAGAGTTGGAAGGGACCTCAAGAGTCATCCAGTCTAACCCTCTGCCATACAGGAATATAAAACCAAAGCACTCCTGACAGATAGCCATCCATTAAAAACCTCGAAAGAAGGAGACTCCACTACTCTCAGACACAGTGTGTTCCACTGTTGAATAGCTCTTACTGTTTGGATATCCTCTCTGATGTTTAGGTGGGATCTCTTTTCCTGTAATTTGAATCCATTGCTCTATGCCTTAGTCTCTAGAGCAGCAGAAAACAAGCTTGCTCCTTCTTCAGTATGACATCTCTTCAGATATTTAATCATGGCTATCGTGTCATATCCTAACCTTCTCTTCTCCATGCTAAACATACCCACCTCTTTAAGCTGCTTCTCATAGGACATGAATATGTTTTCTGTGGTATTGATGTCCCAGTCAAGGTTTGTGACAGATACTGTACCTTTAAAATGCCATATAAATACTTGTATCTTTTAACCTTCACTTGGGTTTAACAATTGGTTCACAGATGTTTCTTCTTGTTGTGTGCTTTCAAATTGGCTCTGACTTACGGTGATCCAATCCTAGGGTTTTCTTGGCAATATTTACGTACAGGAGCTTTACTGTTGCCTTCCTCTGAGGTTGAGAGTGTGTGATTTGCCCAAGGTCATGCAATGATTGTCCATGGCTGAATGAGGATGCAACACCTAGGAATTTATCACACGGGATGGATCCTGTGCAGAAACAGGATTTAAAAATCTGGACAAAACTCGCAAAATTGAGTTGATTTTCAGACATGTCAGAGTTAATAAGCAATAACGCAACACTAACCTGAATGGGTTACTTTCAAGATTTTCAGAAAATCATAAAAGTAAAAAGGAATGGGCTTTGTCAACTTTCTGTCCAGGTTAATGTTGCGTTAATGCTCATTATCCCTTATGTTGTGAGAAAATCAACCCACTTTTGTGGGTTTTGCCCACTTTCTTTTGAAGTTAACCCCTGACATCAACTGAAAATCTATCCACTTTTTCTGTCCCCCCCCCCCCCCCCAGTTTAAATTCCCTTTCTGGATGGGATTCGTCCCGTGTGATAAACTCCTAGTCTCCTAGAGTCCTACTCCAACCTTCAAACCACTGCAGTACACTATTGAAGTATGCAGATCCAAATGACTGTGAACGTGCCTGTAGAAAATTTCTTTAGGTTGATAAATTTATCAGAATAAAGACAAAGTAAAATTTATTTTAAAGAAAGAATAAAGACAGAGAAATAAATGGCTGATGGAGGACTGGGGAATTGGCTGGAAGAAGATATAGAAAGGGGAATACCACAAGTTTCTCTGCTGAAGGATGCCTCTTTCACTCTCAATCCAGGGGGCTAATCACCAGCTCCTGTGATCAGAAATGTCAAAGGCAAGCAAGGTGAGAAGACAGGGAAGAGAAGAATGCCTTTGCCTGCTGGCAGGAACACAATCTCACTAGTAACCTTGGCAGCTGCTTGGAGGAGGCTTCGAAGGTGGCACCTAAAAGTGTTCATTATGCAAAACACTTCTATCCATCCCTACCTCCCTCTTGCAAAAACGTGCTGGCTCTCTTTCTACCCTTTTCCCACCTTGTAAACAAAATTGTGCCAGCACCTGGAATGGCAAAAATGCTAATTTGGAAAAGCAGACCAAGAGGGTGTATGACAGAAGCAGCCATAGAGCTGCTTGTAGACGAGAAGAAACAGTGCAGCTGGTGGTTTTCTCTCCCCCCCCCCTTTTCCCCCCAGGGAATAGCAAGAAAAAATGGACAGGAGGGAAGAAGTAGATTCCATGACTTGAGGCAATAATGAACAGTGTAAGAATGAAGGGAAAAGCCAAGAGGGTAACAGAATCAGCAGCCAAGGGTTTAGGGGGTCCACAGTAAGATAACCAACCATTGCTTTCTGGTAATTGCTGTAGTTGCCATGATACTTCAGCAATTAGAAATACTATAATTTTGGCTGGGCTAATTAACATATTATATATCTTTAAACATTTAAGTTAATTTCATGGCCTTTCACTCTCTTCCCTTTTTTAATTTTGAAGACTGATGCCTTCTTCTTCCCATGTATGTCTAATATCTAATTACATTTATTTAAGATAGTTTGAAAGATACTTCCATCCATTATTTGAACATTTCTTTGGATGTGTGCGTGTGTCTTCATGTAGAGCAAAACAGTCAGCATTCTGCTAACCCCGTTACAGAACTGTCTAAACATTAATACCAATCATAACAGAGGACTTCCTATTCTTTTTTTCCTTACCACATTTGTATAATCAAAATATACAAAAATATACAAATATATCAAAACAGTGGGAAATTGACCCTTTTCTTCTCAAGCCATTTTAGAAAGTAGTTAAATCTGAAATCCACCCTGAAATTTATATGTAATGATGCTTGTTTCTTTAAGTCCTTTCACCTCCCCTGCCCCCATGGTAGTAATGCTCTGAATAATTGATTAACTGAATGTTTGGGAAAAATAATCCCTTGGAATCTAGAAATGCAATGTTCAGTCGCATTTTTTACTGGTGTTGGGGATTGGTTTAGATCTAGCAGAGTGAAAAACAATGGTGTACTTGTGCTTGATTTAACTGTTCAAGAGCTGGTAGCACACAAGATACATATGCAATCTGCTTGGTATAATGGGAGTCAGTAACACACATTTCTGTTGTGATGCATTTGCAGAAGTGGCATTAGAACCCACCAGTAGTTTAAAAAATAGACCAAAAAATAAAAACAAAAACCTAAAATAATAATAATAATAAATTTGTTTTATTTATATACCGCTATTCCAAAGATCATAGCGGTGAACAGCAAGTAAGCTAATTAGCAAGTAAGCTAATTTGCCCCCAACAGTCTGGGTACTCATTTTAGCAACCTCGGAAGGATGCAAGCCTGAGTCGAGCTTGGGCCCTTTTGCTGGTCTTGAACTCGCAACCTTGTGGTTTTGAGTGAATGGCTGCAGTACAGGCATTTAACCACTGCGCCACCAATGACTGAGATGCATTCATCTTAACTTGCTGATAGATCACAAAATCTTCTTGAGGTCTACAATTCATTATTATTTTGCAGAGCCACTGGAAAATGGTGCTGTATCTTGCCTTTTGGCTAAGTCTAGAAATTAATTTCTGCTGGCATAATAGACCTTCTGCTAACTTAGTGAGTCTGTTTGATTCAGAAAAGCATTTTTATTGGATTATATTCTACAAGGTTGTACAACAGGCACATGGGCAGTATGAATTTTGCAATGTTTGGAGGCTATACATCCTATCAGCACCAACCTATATAGCCAATGCTGAGAGATTATGGGAGTGGAAGCCCAAAGAGACCAGGAGATCTTCAGTTGCCAACCTCACTGTACAATATTCAGCCTTTTCTATGGTTGTCCATAGAGGACTCAGTATCCTTTTACTGTTTATTTTGTTTTTGGGATGGCAAAATGGCAACACACAGAGGATTATCAAAACACCTGAAGTTAATTATTGGAGGGTTTCATTTGGATCTGTGGATCTTTGCATGTCTAATACTGATAATCTCTACCCTCTGTGTACTCTTCTTGTCCTTGAATGGTCTTTTGAGATTTTCTACTTAAAACTGCAGCAATAGTCCAGTTTCTGACACGAACAATAGCTGCTGTCTCACTTAGGCCTTGTCCAGTTCTTGAGGCTTCATGGGAAAATGCCTTTTAGTATTGCACATAAATAGAATGCATAAGGAAGAAGTTGTACACATATGATTTCTTGGAAAATATTAAATTGGGAGAACATGACTCCCTAGAAAGTGGATGGACTCATCATGTTCCCATCACTCTTAGCTGACACAGCCATTGATGAAGGATGATGGGAATTCCAATTCAACATATTTGTCAACACTGATATTCAGAGGTCTCTGTAATTCATTTTTATTTAAGAAATTATCAGGTTGATTAAAGCTGCACTTTCAGATATTCAGACTAAACTTGCCCTTAGATATTTTACAAGATAAAGGAAGAATATTGTTATACATATTTGATATCACTTTCTCATACACTACTCAAGTTCAACTATTGCAGGTGCTGATATTTGAGATCCGTCAATTACCAAATCTAGAGAGCTTTAAAAAGGCCATTAAGACGGATCTCTTCCGGCAGGCCTTCTTGGAATAAAATGCTCGGCCACAAATAAGACTTCCCATCCAGTGAACTCTGCCCGTGATGATTTTTATTTAGCTTAGTCGGTTTTAATATGTAGTTTTTAATCTTACATTGTTTAATCTTGTTTTAAGGGGGGGTATTGTGTATATATGGATGTATTTTAACCTGTTGTACGCCGCTTTGATTGCCTGGCAAAAAGCGGGATAGAAATAAAAAATTTATTTTTTATTTTTATAAACGTAACCTTTTAGTGTTGTAGAAAATAAGCATGGAAATATTTATTTGCTTGTTAATGTATCCCTTACCTTGATTTTAACATAAAAATTGTCCTCTCACCTTCTAGAACTGCTACCCCCAACTTGTCATCCTCCAGACATGTTGGACTACAACTCCCATTTTCTCTGTATTAACTGGGGTGGTGGGAGTTGTAGTCCAACACATGTAAAAGGCCCAGATTGAGAAAAGTTGGTTTAGAGCAGACATGGGCAAAACACAGCTGTTCCAGCTGTTTTTTCTTGTAGCACTGAGTTCTTGAGCTGTGCGGTGAAGGGGACTTGTTCGCCTCCATAAGAGGAGACCAGGGAGCTTTGTACTTAGCTCATAGAGCCAAATGAAATCTAGTGCAGGAGCCAAGAGGAAGGCTATTTAAGAGCCTGTCTCCCCCTCATATACCTCTTTTTGCTCGATCTCAGTGACACCCCCCCCCCCACACACACACACACTTACCCTCACTGCAGTGTGAGCATTGCTGGTTGTCTCAGGGCCAGATAGGAATCCCCCCCCCTTTACTTGGGTATTTTTGTCTACACCATACTATATCTGTTGGGACTTTTACAATCGGCTTGTGACAGTGTTATTTAAATAGGCATTCATCTGGCAGTTAGTTGGGGGAGAAGATATGTGATCAGTGCACCTTGACACTCCCTTGTGGTGGGTTGGGCTCTGGAAATGTCTTCTTTGGAAGTCTTTAAACAGGACTGGATGGCCCTTGAGATTTCTTCCAACTCTATAATTCTATGATTCTTCTCTGTGGACTACCTATAATGAAAGCACCATTGGTTTTAACAAGAGGAGGGAACTTCTCAATAGCTGCACCCAGAATATTTTACAGTTGCTCTTGGAATTCATTTCCTCCCTTGATTGTCATCTTCTGTCATTGAAGGACTTTCCTTTACAGTTTTTTTTAATTTGTTTGTCTTACACAGCAGATAATGTTTTTAAGCAGAACCTGGAAAAGTTCCTTTTTTGGGTAGAAAATGTCAAGAATCTCCCAGCCAGCATAACCAATTGTTGGAGTTGTTGTCCAAGAAAGTAACTTTTCCCAGTTGTACTGATAATGTAGTGGACTTTTTATTTGCTGAGCTTGATTCAGTTTTTGATTTTTTAAAAACCGTTGTGTTCTGCAGTGTAATTTTACTACAAGATTATAAAATGTTAACTTTTGTATGATACCCTGAGTAATACCTTAAGCCTTAGAATGGTAGGTTCTTCTTCATGTTCTCTGCGAAGCACAAATGGGTTATTCTGCGTCTGCACAGCAATTTCGGATCCAACTGGAATCACTAGGGAAGACTTTTTGGCGGTAGCTCTGCCCATCCTCTATATAGGCTTGGTGTTTTCCCGCCCTTTCTCAGTTCCCTTTGTCCACCACATGAGCAGCATAGGAACATCACATGGAATCGCTCCTTCCTTCAACTTTCGCTTTCGCTTTTTGATCACATTTTGGCTCTCGACTTCTCTTTTGGATAGCGATTTGGACTTGGTTTGGACTCTGAACAATGGTTTTTTTCTGGCTTGTTTGACCACTCTCTTGTCTCTCCCTTCGATTTTGATGATGTCCTCACAATCTTTCAAAAGATGCACTGAGTGCAGAGGAAAAATTCCCAGCTAGGATGGACACTCCATGTGCCTCCTTTGCTTGGGAGAGGGTCACAATGTCTCTCTGTTCTCTCATTGCAAGGCCTTCACACCACAGGCCAGGAAAAACAGGAAGATTCACCTTCATTCTCTGCTCTATGTGCAGATTTTGAGGCCTCCCGCTCCTACTAAGGTTCCTAATGCCAAGGGCACACCTTCCATTAAGGTTCTGCAATCTCTCCCCACAGAGAAACACAAACTGCAGGACCAGGGGTCGGGGCACACTCCCTTCCCTAAATGCAAAAGAGCCTCAGACGGCTCCAAGTCCAACAAAAAGAAGCACAAGTCTTCTAAGGACAAGCCCAAAGACACTTCTCACCACAAGGAGAAGAAACCCTGTCCTTCCACCTCCTCAGAGGCTGACTGTCGATCTCGTACCAACCAACCCTTGCCTCCTCTCGACACGGACTCGTTCGGTACCATGTGGCCAGCTGCCTGCTCAGCCCACAACACCCCTTCCATCTCGAGAAGACCTCTGCTCTCCACCTTGAGCCGAGTCTCTCACGATTCTTCAGGGGCTCCCCGAGCCATATCAACTCTTACATGGAACTTGATGTTTCTCCTCATCAGCTCCCTGACCCTGACCTCACAGCATCACAGCATCCCAGACTTCTGACCTTGTCCACTTTGATGAAGAGCTTGATGATGACTTGTCTTACAGTCTCCCTGTACCTGCCAGTAGAGACCTCACTTTTGATGACCAGACCGGGACCTACTACCTCCCCCTCGATCCTTCAGAAGTTCGAGCTGGACGTTATGTCCCAAACCCCAGTACTGAAGAACCCTGGCTTCCGTCTCGCACGGCCTCCGTTTCGGATGTAGCCTCTCGTCCCGTCCTCCTCCACGCTGACCAACCACGTCTTCTGTCTCCCACCTGTACTGACCTCTACTCTTCACTTGAGACCTATCCACAGGACTTCAATTTCATCCGAGTCCCCTGACTATGTGGAATCAGACTATTCCCAACTCCATCAAGATTTGGCCCTCACGGCTCCTGAGGCCGCTTCCCCTTCCAACGATGTCAAATCCTTTGCCAAACAGGTGATCTGCATGGGCAAGGCTCTCCGTGTCAAGGTTCTCCATATCGACTCCGAGGCTCTTGATCCCATAAATGAATGCGTCCTGGGCAGGGTCCCAATGCCTCCTTTGGTACCATTTTTGCCTTTCATGTTCAGGATGAAACGCTTGTGGATGGTGCCCTCTTCTTCTCAGCCACTATCTAAGATGCTGGACAACCTGTACAGGATCACTCCCTCCTAGGACTCCTGGTTCTTCAAGGACCCCCATCCCAACTCTGCTGTCGTGGAAACATCTCAACTCCACTTCACCTCGAAAGCAGCCTCGACCCCAAACAACCTGGAGGGACGCAAACTAGACTCCATGGCTCAAAGGTCTTACGCTTCAGCCATTGTGGACCTCAAGGTTGCAAATTATCCCACCTGTATTGCCGCCTACCAACAACACTTGTGGGAATGGGATCTTCCCATCTATGATGACCTTTCAGAGGAGAAGAAGCACCTAGCCCTTTTGATTCACGCCGAGGCACACTCTCTGGCCACCCAACAAATTACCTCGGCCAGACACTTGGCTGATTGTGCCGCCAGGCAACTCTCAGGAGCTGTTGCCCTCTGTTGCCATGCATGGCTCAGATCTTCCGACCTGACACCTCAGGCCAGACACGCCATTGAAGAGCTCCCCTTCAATGCCTCTGGCCTTTTCCACAAAGACACTGATGACAAGCCAGCTTTCAAAAATGAGAAATACAGCCCGTTAATACGGTGTGTCATCTTCAACAACCTCCCGGTCTCCCCATCCCTACCAATGCCGTTTGGGATGTCAAAAGCCTTCCTACTCCCCCCAACAAGGCTAGGCCTAATCAATCTTCTGATTATCAACAACAACACTTTCCCCCTCAACAACAGTCCAGTTTGGGAAAGCGTCAATTAAAATCCAAATATAAGCAGACCTTCCAAAAGAAGAACTCTGATCAGGGCAAACAACGCTTCTGAAGCTTTCCAGTGCACTTAGCCCCATCAACCCTCTTTGGGGATTGCCTGGCCCATTTTTACCACTCTTTTGGGCCTCCATAACATCTGACTCTTGGGTCCTCAAAATTGTCTGCAGGGGCTATGCCATCGAGCTCCAACACCGTCCCCCAAGGGGTAACTTTGTTTCCACTCCTCCTTCAGATACCCTTTCAATGAAGTGCGCTCTCTTTGCACCAAAAGGGCCATCGAATCCGCGCCCCCTTCCCAAGTACATAACTGTTTTTTCTCCAGATATTTCATTGTCATCAAACCTAACACAGGCCTCAGTCTATTTTAGACTTCCATGCCTTAAATTCCTTCATTGACTATAAGCGTTCCGTATGGTGACTCTTGCTTCTATCTTGCCTCTTTTACAGGATTCAGACTGTGGACCTTCACATCAGCATCTGACAGGACCACCAGAACCTCCTTGCCTTTTCTGTCGGTACCAACTCTGTTTGCTACCGTGTTTTGCCCTTTGGACTCTTCATGGCTCCGAGGGTGTTCACCAAGTGCATGGCTGTTGTGGCAGCATTTCTCTGCCAGCAAAACATCATTGTCTTCCCCTACCTCGACAATTGGTTGTTCATGGCCCTGACCAGATCCACGCTCTTCGACCATCTCAGCTATGCTCTCTCTGTCCTTCAAACCTTGGGACTTATGCTCAACCCAGAAAAGTCCACTCTCTGTCCCATGCAAAGAGTGAGGTTCATCGGCACCATGTCAGATTCCACGACATCGAAAGCATACCTCACCCACGACAGGTTCGACAACCTCAGGTCTTCCATCCAAATCTGTCTGGTCTCTCCTTGTATCCGGGCGAGAATGGCTCAAGTGACCCTACTCTGCATGTGCCCCTTCCAATCTTGGTTTCTCTCTGTCTTCAACCCGGCCTACGACCATCGACAAAAATGGATCACCATCCCAAGACCGGTGGCTCGCTTGCTCCCTCCACTAGTGGCTCGACCCACGGAATGCCTATGTGGGCATGCCCTTCCTGCCTCCTCAACCCCACATCAGGCTCACAACGGACGCCTCCACCACAGCTTGGGGGGCCCATTGCATGGACCTCTCCGTCAATGGAAGGTGGTCCCCGGAAGAGCTCTGCTATCACATCAATGCCTTGGAGATGTTAGCGGTCCACAAAGCCCTGAAAATCTTTGAAACCTTTCTTAGAAACCAAGTAGTCCTGCTCCTCACCGACAACATGATAGTGATGTGCTACATCAACAAGCAAGGAGGTATAAGGTCTTCTACCATCCTCACTCTCACCCTACAGATTTGAAACTGGTGCACCCCCAGACACATCACCCTGAAGGCCATCCATCTTCCAGGGGAAGAGAACGTGCTTGCAGACAGACTGAGCAGAGCTCCAGACTCCTGCCACGAGTGGGAATTCAACCCTCACGCCATACACCATCTGTTCTCCCTTTGGGGAACCCCGGACGTTGACCTGTTTGCCTCTCATACGAACTCTCAATGCAGTCAGTTCTGTTCCAGGACTCCCTCCGGCCAGTCACTAGGAGGCGCTTTCCTCTTTCGCTGGTTGGGCCGGATGTTCTACCTGTTTCCTCCCTTCCCTCTCATCTCAAGGGTGATAGCCAAGCTCCAAACGTACCGTTCGGATGAGATTCTTGTCACCCTGTGGTGGCCGAGGCAACCATGGCTTGCCCCTCTCCTCCAACTCTCCAATTACCGCTTTTGGCCCCTGCCTCTCCGTCCCGACCTCCTGACTCTCCACAATGGTCGGGTTCTTATTCAGACGTCAAGGCTCTCCGCCTCGTCACCTGGAGGATTCTCCCTTGAACCGTCTCTCAGCTCTGGTTCGAAAGGTCATCCTGGCTTCTCATAAGCCTTCCACTCAGCGTTCTTACTCTCTGAAGTGGAACAAATTTTTGTCCTTCTTGAATGCTGGGATTGTCCTCCTCAGAGGTTGATATTCCCAATGTCCTCGAGTTCCTGAACTCCCTTGATGGCTCCAGCCTTTCCATTTCCTCCTTGAGATGCTACTGGTGGCCATTTGTACCCACTTTCAATTTTCTGGTTGCCCATCCTTTTTTGTTGACTCCTTAGTGAAAAGGTTCCTCAAAGGACTCAAAAACCTCAAGCCTCCAATGGCCGCCCCGGCACCTGCCTGGGACCTTCAGCTCGTCTTGGCAGCCCTCTCTACAGCTCCCTTTGAACCCCTCACTTCCTGTGACCTCACTTGGAACACGACATTTTTGGTCGCACTAACCTCCGCATGTTGGGCTGGTGAAATCTGTGCCCTCTGAACTAATACTCCTTACCTCAATTTTTTTAGGGACAAGGTTGTCCTTAGACTGGATATTTCCTTTTTGCCAAAGATAGTTTCTATCTTCCAACCAAGACATTGTTCTTCCAACGCTTGCTCCAAACCCGATCACCGACACTGAGCGTCGACTCCATTCCCTCGATGTTAGGCAGGCTCTGTCTTTCTACATCGATAGGACCTCAATCTCGAGGCGTTCTCGTTGAATTTTCGTCTGCTACTCCATCCCTAAGCTGGGATTGCCTGTCACCCCTCAATGTTTCTTTAAATGGGTGACCTCCACTATCCACCTGAACTTTTTGGGAAGATGCCCCCTGCTCGATTTCGAGCCCATTCAACCAGGGTGATAGCTACTTCCTCTGCCTTCCTCTCCAGCATTTCCTTGGAGGACATTTGTAAGGCTGTGGTATGGTCACAACCGTTGACCTTTATCAAGCACCACAGACTTGATACCAGACAATGCCGTGAAGCAGCCTTTGGCAGAGCTGTTCTTCTTTCCCCTGCACATTGAGGTTAGTTGACAACTGTTCCATAATTCACAATCACACAGTTCTCTGGTTTAATAATTTATTTATTGCCAGGACACGCCCTCCTCCACAGAGGACTCAGCTTGTCAGTCAAACCCATTTGTGTGCTTCGCAGAGACCACGAAGAAGAAGGACAGGTTGCTTACCTATAACTGTAGTTCTTTGATTGGTCATCTGCGAATCCACACAAATCCTGTCCATCCTCCCCTCTGTCGTGTCCTGCGCTTTCTTCCTTGTCTGCTCTTATGGTGGACTTTTTGAACTGAGAAAGGGTGGGAAGACACCGAGCCTATATAGAGGGTGGGCGGAGCTACTGCCAAAAAGTCTTGCCTAGCAATTCCAGTAGGATCCAGTAGGAAATTGCTGCTCAAGTGCAGAATAACCCATTTGTGTGGATTCACAGATGATCACTCGAAGAACTACAATTGCAGGTAAGCAACCTGTCCATATACATTTTTGAAGTAGATAAATAAATGAAATAAGTAAAATATGGTGATATAAAATGCCATGTGGAGATTGGATATCCTGTGACAGTTTTATTAGATGCACAGATAATATACATTCTAAGATGACTAAGACAGAATTTATAGTCCAGGCTTAGTTTCTCATATAATATATAGAGAAATTGACATCTTGGCCTCATGATCATCCCAGTGTAAGCATTTCATCCTTACTCCTACATATCATCATGGGAACAAAATATTTGGTTACATACTACCAATAAGGTAGTGTGCTGTGATTTAGGAAACTGATAGAAAAGTGTCATCTGAATGTTAGTCAAGATACTTAAAAGAATAATGTAATATTTCAGCCCATATTTTTTATGGCTAAGGTGCTTTTAAAGTGATAGTATTTTGCCTTGTCATCTACCTTACTGTTCTAAAAAAATGCCTTAAAGCTAGGATTATTTTTAAAAACTGGTTTTGTGAAGTATAGTTTCATGCCCTCTCCTTTTGACCCTCTTTTATTTTACTCTGCCCAGCTTATCTTTCCCAAGTTAATGGATATTTACCCCTTTCTCCTTGCAAACCCAGTAGCTCTGCTTATGTGAAAACTGATAGCAGTTTGATCCATGGAAGGCGGATGTAATATTGCAGCATTCAGGAGAATGTAAAGGGCAGACACATTGCCTCATACAGATTAAGACAAGGTTGTGAATTGGCGTTTGCTGCATCCTGCTCATTAAGAATGTTTTAGATTTATTGTATCTTTTGGAATTGTGCTTGGAGGGCTTTGCTCAAGTTACTAGAATCAGATCAGGAAGAGCCTGCTAGTAGATCTTCCTCATGATAGAGAACCTTGAACTTCTCAGTAATGCCAGTTAAATATTTGCAGTTCGTGGGTTTTCAGACTTTGTTCCAGTAAGATTCCGGATGGGGGAGGCAGGAACCTATTCCAAGAGTCACAAGGGCAATGACAAAAATGCATGGCCAGAATGATTAGGTTAAATTAAAAACTAAGCAAGTAGAGCTGTTACATGGGCCCGTTGCAAAAGGACCCGTACACACCAAAATCAATTAAAAAAAAATAGGGAATGAACTGAATGCCCACCAGCAGTGGCCATCAGTAGAACAATTATAGAAGCAAAAAGCACAGAAGGGATCCAAACTATGAAGATGGTTCGGGGTCAAGACAGAGAATTTCAGGACTTAGTGAAGGCTCCTGACTCTGTGAAAATCATGAAGATTGGTGAAAACTATGGTAATTTTAAAACTATTGTAATTATAATTTCATATTACAAAACAAAAGAAGGTTATAACAGAACAAAAACTTAAAATGACCAGTTAAAATAGGATAGCATGGTGTAGTGGTTTGAGTGCTGCACTAGGACTCTGGGGACAAGGGTTTGAATCACCACTCACTCATGGAAACCCCCTGAGTAACCTTGGGGAAGGCAAAGACAAATCCCTTCTGAACATTACCTTGCCAAGAAAACCCCATGATAGGGTTGCCATAAGTTGGGGATGACCTTAAGGCACACAACAACAACCAAAATATACTTACCTGTCATTCTTCCAGTTTTTCTATGGATCCCAAGTAGGATTGACCTTCATAATGTGGTAAGCTGCTTTATTATGAATTTAGCCACTGTGCTTAGATATTTGAAGTTTTATGAGCCCAATTTGAATCATAGAATCATAGAATAATAGAGTTGGAAAAGATCGCAAGGGCCATCCAGTCCAACCCTCTGCCATGCAGGAAATCCAAATCAAAGCATCCCTGACAGATGGCCATCCAGCCTCTGTTTAAAGACCTCCAAGGAGGGAGATTCGACTACACTCTGAGGGAATGGGTTCCACTGTCGGACAGCCCTTACTGTCAGGAAGTTCCTCCTAATGTTGAGGTGGAATCTCTTTTGCTGTAGCTTGCATCCATTGTTCCAGGTCCTAGTCTCTGGATCAGCAGAAAACAAGCTTGCTCCCTCCTCAATATGACATCCCTTCAAATATTTAAACAGGCTATCATAATAATAATAATAATAATAATAATAATAATAATAATAATAAATTTTTATTTATATACCGCCCTGTGGCGAACCAATCCGGGCGGTTTACAACATTAAAATAACATACAGCATAAAAACAATATATTTCCCTCCCCCCTTAAAAAGTTATTAAACAACATATCTAATTTAAAACCACAATAACTAGTTAAAATAACAATAAATTAAACAAAATAATACCAACCAATAAACCACTGCAACTTCAATTCTAAAGAAAAGGGGCTTTGGAGACATTACTGAGGAGGGGGGAAATCCTGAGATCCTGAGGCCGGGATATTTCAATCTGGGAAGGCCTGCCTGAAGAGATCTGTCTTGACAGCCTTTTTGAAGCTGTCCAAAGATGTTAATTGACGGATCTCATCCGGCAGGCCGTTCCAGAGCCTGGGGGCGACAACAGAGAAAGCCCTCCGGGAGGTCGCCGCAAGCCTCGATTTTTGAGGCTGCAACAAGTTCCTCCCAGAGGACCGGAGAGCGCGGGGAGGATTGTATGGGAAGAGGCGGTCTCTGAGATAGCTTGGACCCAAGCCATTTAGGGCTTTAAAGGTAATAACCAACACCTTGTACTGGGCCCGGAAACCAATAGGCAGCCAGTGGAGGGACCTCAAAACTGGAGTGATATGGTCCCTTCTGGATGTTCCTGACACAAGCCTGGCTGCCATGTTTTGAACCAGCTGTAGTTTCCAAACCAGGCACACCTCTTAATCTTCTCTTCTCCAGGCTAAACATCCCCAGCTCCCTAAGTCGTTCCTCATAGGGCCATCCAGCCATACTTATTTTTAACTTGGTAGCAAGAAACACGACCAGTTTGGCTAGATGTTAATGAATATACTGAATAAAAGTGCAGGGTGAGGGAAAGGTGATGGGGTAGAGGTTTGGGCTTCATGCCCTGCTTATGAGCATAGTACTGTATCTGTCTGGCCAATGTTGGAAGTAGGATATTGAGGTCAATAGAGCTGATTAGAAGAAGGTTCTTGTGTTGTGTTCCTTTTTTTTATGAAATCAAGCATGGGCATCACTAGATCTATACAAATTATAAAATTATGTGGATTTTACCAGAAGGGTGTTAAATTCTTTAGAGAGTAGGGGTGAAATACTATTCAGTATTATCTGAAAAATAGTTAAAACTGTGATTGGGAGAATCCTAGATGTGTGACATTCTTCCCAGTTTGGGACTTGCTCTGTACAAAATATTGCATGTGATTTCTTTTCATAGAATATAGCCTTTTCTGTGCAGAAAATAACACTTGTTATTTATGTTATATTTATATTTCTGCACAAAAATGCTCTTATCTGTGCAGGAAACTCATTTTATGCGCATATATGTTATTTATTGTACAGAAAGTGCTACTTTCTGCAAAAATGTCATTTTTCTGGACAGAATAGTTGTTAATTGCAGTTCCCAAATGGCAGATTGTCTTCGAAAACTGCAGTTTTCAGTGACTTTTATGGAGAAAAGAGGAGAAAAATGATAAAATTGTTATAACATGCTGTACATTGCCCTGAGCCTTGAGGGGAAGCAGGAAAGAAATAAAAAAATACTGTTATTGTTGTCATTATTATTGCATGGAAGAACAAAATTTATGAAGATTTGCATCCCTAGTAGGATGGAATTTAGCGAATAACTTCAGAAACTTGGTGTTCTGGTTGATGGAATTAATTTTTCCTCTATAATTCTTTGCCAGCATAGTGTTTAGAATTTTGCTGCAGAATGTTGGTGTTGGGTGTGTGTGTGTGTGTATGTGTGTGTGTATGCTTATTTAATTGATAACAGCAGAATCATTTTATCATGAGAGTCATTCACAGTGTCTTACATGAGATCCATTCCTACAGTTTAAGAACAGTAATGGTGAACATAGGCTTATTTTTCAGAAGATCTGTCAGTTTGGAGAGCAGTGTATTATTTTGATAGATTGCTGAACATCTTAATTTAAGATCAGAAATTGTTGGTTTTTTGGCAATCTCTCATTCATATCATATGATCTTGATTAGTTATACCTTTGTACTCTGTAACTGAAAAGACATATCTTCATTTTGTATTTCCAAAAGCATATTGTGGAGATTCCACTGAAAGCTGATGATTGCACTATGCTCCAGATTCATAAATCTGGAACTGAAGCAATGTTTTCATAGGGTAAATTCCAGTGACATACCAAGATTGGTTGCTGCATAGTCTGTACCTAATCAGAAAGAATTTGTGTCTGAGTTGGTTAGTGCTGCCCTGATGATTTTAAGTGTGTGTGTGTGTGGGGGGGGGGGGATATAAAGAGATAACAGTGTATCCCATGTCCCTGTGCACTAGTAAAGTGTGACTGAATGAACTTAACCATAAACAGTGTAGTTAAAAGCCTCCTAACCTTTAAATTGTTATACAGTGATTTTTATCTGTTTGCTGCCTTGTGATACAAGAGAGATATGAATGTTTCAAAAAACAAATAAACTTCACCGTTTCTTCCTTTGAATAGTCAACCCTTAAGTTGAGAGTAAAACTATTGAGATCATTCAGATTTACTTCTGAGTAGGCTGTAATAAAGTTGTATGTTATGGCACATTAGTTTACCTATCAGGGCTTATAGTAGCCATGTATAAAATAGTGTTATTAATTGAATGCAAAGCTGAAATGGCTTTTAAAAGTGTGGGTGGATTAGAAACCTCACCAATACTGTGAAGTTCACAAATTTGTTGTTGTTAATTATCCTTCTACCTTTCCTAGCATTATTATTTTTTTCTAATGATTTGTGCCTTTTCATGATGTAGCCAAAATACAACAGCCTCAATTTAGTCATCTTGGCTCCCAGACAGAATTCAGGCTTAATGTGTTCAAGAACCCATTTGTTAGTCTTCTTGGTCATCCATGGTATCCTCAGGACTCTTCTCAAATGAGTTGATTTTCTTCCTATCTGCCTTCCTCACTGTCCAGCTTTCACACGTGTACATGTGTACATGGGGAATATGATGGCTTGGATTATCTTCACTTCAGAGTTACACCTTTGCTCTTCAGGATTTTATCCAGTTCTTTCATTGCTGCCCTTCCTAATACTAGCCTTCTAATTTCTTGACTGCAGTCTCTATTTTGATTAATGTTTGATCCAAGGCCTGAGACTTCTTTAACTATTTCAGTTTTCTCGGTATCTTGGATGAATTCTTGTAGATCTTCTATGGTCATTATTTTGTTTTCTAAATAGTATGTATGAAATATCTGGCAAGAAGAAGTATTTTCAACCTCTTCCTTGCCCTGTAGAAGCAAGGGCCAACACTGGCTGGCGATCCATTTTTAGGCAGAATTCACAGCTTGGTGCAAAGTATCTCAGAAACCTCATCTCCCTATGTGAGCCTGGCTGAGCCCTGTGGGGGAAAGCTTTCTCTTGGTTTCAGCATCACAGGGATGCTTGGTGAGAACATGGGAGAGAACCTTCTTAGTAGCTGCTCTCAAGTTGTGGAGCTCAGGAGGTCCAGCTGGCCCCCTCTGTTTTCTGTCCATAGTCATATAAAGACCTTTTTGTTTATGTAGGCATTTGATTTCTAATATGTTGTGGCAGAGGGATCTTTTAATATGAATATTGTTTCTGTATTTTGCTTTTCACTTGCATTTTTTAAACTGGTGTTTTTAAAAGTGCCTAAAATATTAGCAACTTTAATTTTACATAGTTTGTGAAATTGCTTAGGTATGGTTTGTGAGCTACATACGTGTGATGGAGGGGTTGCCAAATTATAGTTGTTATTCTTTTAGGCCTCACCAGATTCTTGATGTTCCTTTTGGGAAGGCATGGTAACAAATTATGTGATAGTTTTTAAATCCCTGAGAAATGTCATGGCAGGGGGGGGGGAGGGGGCAGAGGGATTAAGAGATGGAAAGTAACAACTATGATTCTACCTTTACTTCCTAAAGTGGACTGTTGGGAAGACATCGAGTGCATCTCAGGAGTTAGCCACTTTGTGGGAAGGGAGGGACCATCCCCCCTCTGGGTAGGCTGCATTGCCATGTCCAGACACCTAGGAAATGATGCCACATCACTTCTGGTTGCCATTTTCAGCTGATTCATGGTTGAAAATTGCTTTTTCTTTTTTAATACCTGTGAGTTTTGGAGTTGGGAAAAGGGCAGCTTCTATATTTAAGGATGGTTGAGGTAATTTGGCTCAATTTTCACATAGAAAGTCATCCAAGAAGTAGTGCTGATCTTTTTAAAAAAATTAGGGCTTCAGGGGACTGCAGAGAAGCTCCAGGAGCCACAAAATGCATTTCCCTGGCTATTTATTTCCCACCCCTCAATTTTCACAGACTTGGATTCCATGTCCCTTGTCTGTTCGCAGATGGCAAATGAAGGGGGATAAAATGGGATATGTGCCTATGGCACTCGCCTGCAGGTGCCCCTGGGCACCCCCCCATTCAAGCCAATGGGGCTTGAATATTGGCAATTTTTTGATTTTCATGGGGGAGGGGTCCAGAATAATTCCTCCACCAAAAACAGAGCAGTGACTGTAGTTTGATACCACTTTGATTGGCATGGCTCAATTCTGCAGAATTCTGGAATTTGTACTTTTGTGAGGTTCTTGGAATTCTGTCCTAGATAGCTTTCAGGGAGCTCAGTTAGGAGAGGGCCATCACAGTTAAAATGATTCAGAATCCCTGTAAATGTATAGTGTAGCTGCACCCTAAGAAAAAAGAACCAGCTGGATGATCCTGTAGCCATATAAAGAAGCCATAATCTGTAAATATTAGTTATGCACAAAAGTACAAATTCCAGAGATCCACCATATTATATCTTTGGAGACGTTTAAAAAGGCGATGAAAACGGATCTTTTCCGGTGGGCCTTTCCATACTAACCTCCAGCTGAATCAACCAAATTGATCCATTCACTCTTTCACCGCCTCTCCTGATGGTCTCTTGGAATAATTTGACCTGTGTCAATCCTTAGTTACAATATTTGTAACTAAGTATACTGTACTGGGGATATTGTATTGTAACTTGATGTTTATGTGTATTTTTAGCAGAAGAAGGGAGGGTTAAAGGAATTAGGGAAATTTTATTATTGTCTGTATATCTGTTTTATTGGACTGTTGTTACCCGCCTAGATCCCTGAAGGGAGAGGCAGGATATAAATATTTTATTATTTTTATTATTATGTACTTTGGGTCATTGCTGAGCAGTGCTGTTCTATTCATATACATTTGGCCCTCCTTATCCACAGATTTTTTATCCATGGATTCAAGCATCCACGGCTTGAAAATATATTTTTTAAAAGTATAAATTCCAAATAGCAAGCCTTGATTTCTCATTGTATGTAAGAGCCACCATTCTGAAATGTTCCGTTAAATTTATTGGAACTTCGGCATCCATGGATTTTGTCATCAACGGGGGATCCTGGAACCAAACCCCAGCGGATAACAAGGACCCACTGTATGCACAGAAACAAGTCCCTGTGTTTTCAGTAGGGCTTATTCCTATGTAAATGTGTATAGAACAGCAGTCCAATTTGTTTTTAAGCATCTAGAAATTTTTGCACTCGTTAGCAACATAGTTACAGAATATACATAGCAAAGCTTCTGAAGTGCATGCTACAATTTGCTTCTCAATTTGTCTGAATTCTTCAACCTTTGTTTTTTGTGGGGTTTTTGGGCTATGTGGCCATGTTCTAGAAGATTTTCTTCCTGACGTTTCGCCAGCATCTGTGGCTGGCATCTTCAACCATTGCTTAAACATTTAGAGTGAACATAGAATATATTAACTATCAAGTCTACATCCTATAGATTCCTGGAATTTGTAGTTTGGTGAGGTACGTATAATTTTCTGCTAAAGAGTTCTAGTGTTTCAATTTATGGGACTACAATAGAGCTGCCTAGCGGGACAGAATCTTTATGGCCTCATCAAATTACAAATCCCAGGGGGTTTTTTTTGTGTGTGACCTCTGTGACTCACACAGATGGGCTGTTCTGTACATATCATTTTATGGAATCTTCTAGAGTGTTACATAAACCTTTTGACAGTAGCCCCACCTATCTCCAGCAGCCCTATATAGGGTCCTTCCTACCAAAACAGCCAGTTCTCTGTGAAGTCAAAGGCTTTCATGGTCAGCATCCATAGTTTTTTTGTGAGTCTATGAAGATGCCAGCCACAGATGCTGGCGAAACGTCAGGAAGAAACTCTTCTAAAACATGGCCACATAGCCCGAAAAACCAACAAAAAAGCCAGTTCTCTCTTTCTTTCTTTCTTTGCCATTTCAGCAGTGTCAATAGAAATCACTTATGGTCTCACCAAATTATAAATCCCAGTTTCCTATGATGCCATGACTCTTTAAAGTGATGTGACACTAATAAAACTTTGTTGTGCATATACATGTATGTCCCTTCAAGTTGTCTGTTAATTTACGGTGTCCCCATGAATTTCATTGAGTTTTCTTAGGCAAGAAATACTCAGAGGTGGTTTTGCATTTCCTTCCTCATAGCTAGAGTCGATTCACTGTGGCGACACAGAGTTTAGAGGCTATTCCTTTGATAGATTTATTTGCTTCTGAGCTTGCCATTTACTGATACATCTAATTTCAATGAAAACTGACTCGTACAAAATAGCTTTTCCATATTTATGCATCAACTATGAATCTTTGCAAGAAAAATAACAACCTACTACTCTTTTTCATGCTTTAAATTTTTTGATTGTTCACACCAAGTAGAGCTGTAAGCTTCCTGAGTGAGAGCATGAGACTGAAAGAGGAAATGTAAAGCTAGAGATTGTGAAAACACACAGGGAGCTCTGCTCTGCTCTTCAGACTTAACTAAACTAGAATGATTCCGAGTCAACATTGCATATACCCTCTTGAATTAATCTGATTTATAAAATTTACAACAGCTCTTCTTTTCCCCAGGGGACCAAGAAATACCGCAGTTGTTTGCCTCTCTGAATAATAATCATTACCTCTTCATTCACCCCCTCCACCCTTTGCAAAGACTATCCTGACTAGTATAATGCTAAGCAAGCTGCTCATTGAAAGAAGCCATCTTGAGGCATAAACTCTTAAGGAGAGTGGTTGTGCATGCAAATATGAACCTCAGTAACAGTAATAGTCCCCTAGTGCTATCCCTTTAATTCGGAAGTGTTGATCTGAAGAGTGTCATGTTGCTCAAATCAGATTGCCTGCTTAATATTTAAGATGACTGTGATAGAATCATTTGATCCTCTCAGATTGGTTTGTGTGTTGCCAGGCATCCTGACAGCACCAGGCTTCCCACCTCCCCTTGTACGACCTGAGTTTCTGTCTGGAGGATGGCTGGGAGTGGGGAGGGTATTTGTTGTTCATATCTAACCTGCCAAGGATATATATACTGGCAGCGTCTCTGCTGACAGAACAAAATAGTTCTACAGCACTTAAAAAAAAAAGTGCTGCTTGTGCTCGAGGGAGGCAGGACTTACAGTTCAGAAGGAAGTGAATTGGATAGGTCAGGAGACTGTACCATTTGTGAACTCCCCTTTTCTTTTTATATGCATCTGTCAGATATACTGTAGGCGTGCTCTGTGCTTGCCGTGCTCAATGCAATGCAGGGAGAAAGCAGTCTTTAAAAGAGAGAGAGAGAGAGAAGGAGAATGAGCTGCAGTTGCTTCTTTTCCTTTCATTCTTTTTTTTTTTTAAATATTATTCTCCTCTCATCCTCCTTCTGTCTGGGTAACCCAGGCACTTGTGCTCAAGTTGGAAGCTGTTTGAAAACTAACATGGTTTGATCCTCTAACTGCATGTTGGGTAAATTCAAAGCCCACATGGTTGTCCTCTTGTAGTGCGATAATAAGTCACATCTGATGGACATTTTCTCTGCTTATAGCATAGTAATGAATGTCTGATAGGCGCGACCTTTCATAAGACAGCCCACACTATTGGCTTTCTGCCCAGAATATTGCTGCAACCCTATCTGTGATTGGTTATCTCCTGATCATGCATTGCTTCAGAAGGGGAAAACGGCCGCCTTTTTAATAAATCTACAATGGCTGTCTGCAATATGCCGTACTGTAAGTATTTTATTTGAGTCAGAAAGAGTGTCATGCTGTGCAGTAGTAGACTGAAGGAGCACATGGCAATGTTATTATGCTGTGAGACATCAGTGAAATGCTGCTTGGTAAATTTTAATGTATCTGTTTTTTCTACAGGTTGGTACTAAGAAGTGCCTTTCCTGACGTCTCTGCTGCTTGGAACCGCTTCTAGAGCAGTCTCTGCTTTTTGCCTTGCTTGCTGCCAGCTAGACTGCGACGACAGCACATCCACCCTCCGCCTCTAGTCCAGCCACCCCTCCCCTCATTTCTACTTATAATCAAGAGAAAGAGCTCTAAGCATCAAGCATTGCCCTAGGCTTCTTTAGTTATTCTTATAGAAGTAAAAGTTTGCTGGAAAAGTGAGCTGCCTTCTGCCAGAAAGGGAAAAAAAATTAAAGAGAGGAGAAAAATAATCTTCAATTTGTTGCTCTAAACTGCTGCCTATGTCTGTGCCAAACTAATTGATACCAATTGCACCACACCAAAAATATTAAAATTTTTAAATATATATATTGCAAATTCAGCTGTGTGGAGAACCCTTTTCAGACAACTTTTCCTGACATCATCTTGGAAATTCTGTGCTGAAGGGTCTGCCACGTTTTGCTGCTTGCATTTTGGGTTCAATCTGGCACTCAAAATGGGTAACTGAGAGCACAAGGCTACTTCCAGGCCATACTTTTAAATGCTGATTTTACTTAATCTTAGCATTTCTCTAAGTACAAAAAAATCCCCTTCTTTTGATTTGTAGTTTCGTGCTGTGACTTTCTAGTGGAAATCTTTTCCTTCCTGTTGTGACAACACAATTTTACATCTTTTAACATTGGGCTGGGGGCTTGGGGAAATATTTTGGAGGTGACATTTTTCATCGTTTCCAGTCTTATCAGTTTGGCCTTCTTTTTTTTTAATTTGTTCATTTCATTGACAATTTTAACTACCTGTAAAATCTAAACATGGCTGTAAGTGTCACACCAATCCGAGACACAAAATGGCTAACACTGGAAGTGTGTCGAGAGTTCCAAAGAGGGACTTGCTCACGACCAGATACGGAATGTAAATTTGCACATCCATCGAAAAGCTGCCAAGTTGAAAATGGACGAGTAATCGCCTGCTTTGATTCATTGAAAGTGAGTACCGTAAATGCTATTTCTTTTCACAACTAAGGCAAAAAGATGACTGCAACATTTATAACCCATAACATTTTGTGCTTTTGGTGATACTCATTTTTCCCCTTTAATACTATATTTACCCCTTTAATATGCTTTGTGATTTGAAAAACTATGTTTTAAGGATACAAGAGAGTGTGGACATTTCAGAAAAGCCAGGTTCAGTTCCTTTAGGTGCTATAAATCATGCTCTGTTTTCTTGAAAGTGTTCCTGCATTCATGTCTTAGTATCATAACATATCTTTATTTTTTACTCTAAGATACACCACTTTTTGAATTCCAGAAGAGTAGCAGTGTTAGTACTATGGAAAGCAAGCAAAGAGTCAGATGATATCTTAAGGACTAACAAATTGATGCATGCACTGTTATATGTTTGTGGTGATGATTTAACTCTAAAAGTTCATCCTGCAGTCAATTTCTTCATATTTAGAACATGACAAACAGTGATTTAGTTTTCTTGTATAGAACAGTGTACTGTTAGTAGTGTGTGTGTGTGAGTATGTATAGTGGGGGAGGGAGATAGCAATAGTCTCTTAAGCAGTTCATTAGTTCTGTTAGTGTATTTGGATTCTTCCCGTCTCTAATGAGCAGATAGGACATTCAAGGTTTGTGAATACTTTGGTTCTGAAATTATGTCAGATTTAAGGAAACATTTGACTATTATTGTATACATGTAAGCTTTGAAAATCTTATTTATATAGTGAGTGTGTTCTAGATATATTACCGACTTAAGAAAATACCAGATGGTTACGTTGTTCAGTGTTGCTGTTTTCAAGTATAAATCTACCTTCACTAGTCAGTTATGAGCAAATCTTCCACCCTAGAATTTAGTCTTTGGAATCCTAGAGTTATTTTATACTGATCATACAGACTATAGCCAGAACCGTGTTGTCATTACTAGCTGGATAGATCCATAAAATCATTTGCACTCACCTAAATGAGCACTTAACTAAATGTCATTGATTCAGTGGGTCTACCATAGTTGAAAATAACATTGGAATTTAAGTATTAGAGTGCAATCCTATTTACGCTTACCTGAGAGACAGCCCTATTGAACATGCTGTAACTTGCTTCTAAATCACAATACAGTGGAACCTCGCCATACGCGGGGGATCCGTTCCGGATCCTGCCGCGTATGGCGATTTCCGCCTATGCTTGAGCCCCATTGTAAACAATGGGGCTCATGCACGGCGGCGCGGCGGCACACAAGGCGCAACGGGTGCACGCGCCCATTCAATTGAATGGGTCGCGCCACCGGCTTTGAGCGCCTATGCTCAAAGCCGCCTATAAGAAGACCACGTATGCGGAGGATCCACTGTACATAGGATTGTACTGTATATCTTAATGCTACACAGACTGTTTTTGGCAACCCAAAGGCAAACCCTAAGGCAAAGCTATTAATGAGTTTTTCTTAGCAAGATTTCTTCGGTGCAGGTGGGATGAGAGGTTACCATTTCCTTCCTCTGAGCTTGAGACAGTATGATTTGGTCACCCAGTGGGTTTTCATGACTGAAGAGAGAGCTAAACCTTGGTCTCCTGGAGACCTAATCCAACAAACCACTATACCATGCATGAATATCCCATCTTAAAGTTCATCCAAGTGAATCACCTGGATGGTACCCATTGATTCAAGTGGAACTGAAAGGATTTAAATCTAAGTACACATGCTTGATTGTGTCTAACTACATCTGCTTAATTGTGTCTGATCAAAAATTGGAATAGCTTTTTATGTTACAGAAAATAACAACAGCTGAATGTATGAATTCATATGTTTGGATAATGCACACAGGAATGATATTTGTAATGTTTGAAACTGAACTTAGATAAACTGGAAGCTGCAGGAGAAATGTGAGTGCTTGATTGTTTTCATTAAACTGAAACAATGTTGCTCTTACAGTATATATAGTTGGACTTGGATTTTTTTTTTTTGGCAAGACAGTTTTCATCTCGTTTATGTCTGTATTTGTTTATGCATACTGACTGGATAGCAGTTGATCACAGTAACTGTAGGAAACGCAAATTCTTTTCTTTTTGCTTGTTTTAGTGGGTAAATGCCAGGCCATGGTGTATTGCACCCCAGATCAGCTAAAATGTGTTGGTTGTGGAATATATCTCTAATCATTTGGATTATCACTGCATCATTTTTATCTGTGTTTGCTCTTTTGTGATTCTTCAAAATTGTTAAACAGATATTTTAAAATGGCTGCAAAGTTGTTTAAGTTGGTGATCCAAGGATTTGTCATTCAATTTTGCTGCTTTGTGACCATCTTCTTCTTCTTCGTGTTTAAAGACTAGAGATGCTTTCCACCAGTTTGTGCTGCAAGATTATTTCTGCCCATTCTAGTAGAATATGTATTGAGTGGTTACACACATGGTTTTGTGCTGAAGAAAGGAAACAACAGCAGTGATGTGAAATGGACCCAAAATATCCAGTACTGTGGTCTAGCTATGAGAAAATAATGTAATTATCATACTATATAGCATTATAGTATGATATTCTTATATTATAATGGTATTATTTTTCATTTTTACAATAAATGTGAAAATCTGGTTTTAACGTTATCTTTGAGTTAAATTCTGCTGCAAGACTACATAGCTTTTTGGAGTTGGGCCTGTCTTCTGCATCTGAAACTGGGAGAGAAACTTTTTGTGTGATTTCAGCTGCCACATCTGGCAAGCTGATGCTTATTTATATCAAGAGTTTGCTGCAGTGGGCGTAGATCTTCAACAGCCTCATTTATGACTGTATACATTTTACGGATTGACTTCATAGTCAGTGAGTAGTTTCTTGTCTGGTCAGCTTTTGGTGAAGTAGGAATTACCATGTCATGCCAGTTTGGGAAGCTTTTGTAAACTTATAAGAGAGTTGCTTCTGTTCCATTCCTCATCTCTGAAGCCACAAACATTTTATTTATTTTATATCCTGTCTTTCAGTTTAAATGGAAGTTTGAGAAGCTTATAATGATTAGATAACCTTAAAAAAGTGTAAAATGTCAGTGCAAATCTAAACACAGGAATAGATTATACAGGGGAGTGGAGCAGAGAAGGTCTGTAGCAGTTAACACTAAAAACAGAAGATGCTTAAAATACTGGTATAAATAAAAAATAATAATTGCATAGTGTTGAAAACAAGATGTTTGGTGCCAGGCGTCCTTTTATGGGAAGCAAGCATAGTTTGGGGAAGTTACTCTGTGGACTACAGGTCTGAGAATTCCCCAGCCTGCTTGTCAATAATAATAATAATAATAATAATAATAATAATAATAATAATAATAATTTATATGCCTCCCAATCACTGGGAATCCTGGCGGCTTACAACAGAAGAGATAATAGACGGTTCCCTGCCCTCAGGTTTACAACCTAAAAAGACACGACACAAAAGGAGAAGGGAATGGTGAGGGGGGGAGGAGATCAGGTGCAGCATTCTTCTCTCCCTCTGAGGCCGGGACCAAGGCAGATGGACTGGAAGGAGGGCTCTTTTTCTTAATCGAGGCTGGGCCCGAATGGCATTGGGCCTGTCCTTTCACTCCTTCCCAGGCCAGAAGATGGCAGTTGGAAGGAGGGAGGGGAGGGCTCTTCCTCTTCAGGCCTGATGGCGTTGGGCCTGTCCTTTCACTCCCTCTAAGACCAGAAGAGTAAATTTTCCAAGGTCTGGGAGGAGGGCTTGTCACCACCTGGAGAAAGGAAGGACTAGAAAGAAAGGCTTCTAAAGTCCTTGATCTTAATTCTTAACCAGATTCATATGAAATTGGATGGTTCTCTCTATATTTGAATTTCATGCTATATTGATTGTTAAATGTTAAACCTGTTATGCTTTGAACTTGGCATAGTATTAGTAGCTAGTGAACTGTTTAAAATCTGGTCTGATGTATTCTATATGACATGTCCCAGTAGTCAGAATATCTAATTTGAAATGATTGAAGTTTGCTAGTAGCCTTTAAAGGTGTGTACATTGAGTCTTTGGTATCCTCTGGGGTTTGGTATCCCCCTGTGGATACCAAAATGTATGGCTGCTTAAGTTCCAGTTCCATTAAATAGTTCCATTGAATAGTAAAATGATGTCCCTTACATATACAGTGCACCCATGCCTTACGCAGGGGATCAGTTCTGGACTCCCCCCATGTAAGGCAAATAGCGCGTATGCTTGAGTCCCATTGGATATAATGGGGCTCATGCATGACGCGCACTGCGCATGCCATGGGCACATAAGCCATTCATTCTCCCGTTGCGCGGCTTTCAGTGTAAGCTGAAAGCTGCGTAAAAGGTGCCTGTGTATGCCGCAGGCGTACTGTAAAAGCAAAAATCAAGATTTCCTTTGGGGTATTTATATATTCTTTTTAATAGTTTTAAAATGAGGATGGTTGAATCTATGGATAAAAAAATCTGTGGATATGGAGGGATGACTGTATGATGTACAGTATATATGATGCACTACAGTCATCTAAGCTGGAGCCTACTAGACAGTGGCTAACTTGTCCAGGAGGATGTCACACAGGTAGATAACAGCTGTAATTTAGTAAAAATGCTTTGTGTCACTGATTGCACTAATTCCTCTTAAGTTAGGGTGGATTTAATAGCATCTTCAAGCTGCAAAAGTGATCCAGCACAAAATTACTCACATGGATATATATGTGGGCCCAAATGAGCCAGTAAACATTTTTGTGGGCTAGTAACTTTTGTGACTTATTTGCATGACTGGTTTATATGATCAGTCACCATGAGAGAAAGCTCCTTAATTCCCTTCATGTTTTGATTTAATTCCATTATCCAAGGTTCAAGTGGGCCAGTTGTAAAGAATAGATTTGCCAGCTATTTATGTGCTTGACATACTTCTGCTTCATCTTGACATAAGTGGTTCCAAGCTGGTTTATATACCTCACCTTAGCTGACTTACTTGTGCATTTATATGAACCTTTATCATGATATTTTCCCAATTTATTCAGAGTTGTTCACAGAGTTGCTTACAAGAGAAGTGGCTCTACTGGGATGAATAAAATTACAGGTCCTTCACATTATACTGCTTGTGCTATTGTGCCCCTCACATGAACATCCAAATATGCATTAAAAATAGCACTTGGTAAACAGTGCTATAGCTGTAACCTCCTGGATACACACATTGGTTAATTCAAAATCTGAGAAACAATAATGCAGAGTGATTATATTGTGATGCTACTATTTGTCCTCATTATGAGATGTTTTAGTGCTTTCAAATGATCTGTCTTGCAAGGAGAGTTTCTAAAAAGTGGAACATGAATTTATAAAATATATACATACATAAATAGCATACACAGTGTTAAGGAACAGAATATGGGCTAGTAATCAGAAATGACCTTCTTCCTTAGGGGTCTCTTAAAAAAAAACATACAACACAACACCTTGTGAATACTGAGGCAGTTCAGAATGGAACAGAGGGAGTTTGTCCATGACTTTACATTTACATAGTCCATAATCTCTGCTTATCTTCAATTTCTTTAGTATGTTGAATAAAGTCTCCAAGTCCTTGGAGACCAGTATGATTTATTATCATTATTTGAGGATCACAGAGCACTTGCAATAAATATATTCCCCAGATATTTTCAGTTCTAGCACCCAAGCTAATTACGTTCACTCATTTGCTTATTTAGAACATTACATGCATAACATTCCTTGCCTTTTTCCTTTAATAAAAAAATCACAGTACACATATAAGGCTATATGGGAAAAGCTTGTAAAACTTACTAAAATGGTAGACAAACATTAGTAGACAAACATTAAAAATGAATGAGGCAGTATGGAGAGCTTCCTTGTCTTCAACTGTATTTTTAATCAAGGCTGGCATCTTAACATAAGATATGTTGAAATAGTCAAAGCTGAAGGGAGATGCCATCACAGGAAGAACTTCGATTGTCAGGACTGAGCCACATGGTCATAAATATCAAGTCAGTTTCAGAGTGAAACAGAGCGAAGTTTGCTGGTCATCCAGAGACTAGGACATGGAGCAATGGATATAAAGTACAAGAAAAGAGATTCCACCCAAACATTAGGAAGAACGTTCTGAAAGTAAGAGCTGTTCATCCGTGGAACACATTCCCTTATAGTGTGGTGGAGTATATTTGGGGTTTTTAAAACAGAGGCTAGATGACCATCTGTTGAGGGTGCTTTGATTGTGATTTCCTGCATAGCAGGGGTTTGGACTTGGTGGCCCTTGAGGTCTCTTCTAACTCTATGATTCTGTGGCCTGAAACAAATAGCTGCTTTGGAGGTTTGTAGTTCAGATGATGCATGCCCCAAAAGTGGCCACATTGCAAACATTTGATGGATAATGGAGCACACAAGGGAATTCCAAAAGAAAATCAGTATGTGCTTTATAGACTATAGCAAAGTCTTTGATTGCATAGATCATGAAAGGCTATGGAATGCCCTTTAAGGCATGGGATTGCCAACACATCTGATAGTCTTGATAATGAATCTGTACTCAGGAGAAGAGGCTAATGTCAGAACAGAACAGAGAAACAGCATGGTTCCCAGTTGGCAAAGGGGTCACCCTATTTGTTCAACTTGTATGCAGAACATATAAGAAAAGCAGGCCTGGACACAAGGAAGAGTGAAAATAGGGGGAAGGAATATCAACAATCTAAGGTACACAGATGATGCTATAGTACTAGCAGAAAATCTCACAGACCTGGAATACCTACTAAGAAAGATCAAGGAAGAAAGTGCAAAGGGAGGCCTACTATTGGACATAAAGAAAACAAAAGTAATGACCACAGAGAATCTACACAAATTTAACCTAGACAATAAAGCCATAGAAATAGTTCTCGTACCTGGGAACAAACATTGATAGAAATGGGGACTGCAGCCAGGAAATCAGAAGGAGATTAAGATTAGGGAGAGTAGCTATGAAAGACCTAGAAAAGATTCTAAAATCCAAAGACATACAACTGAGCACAAAAATTAGAATCATACAAGCCATCGTATTCCCTATTACCATGTATAGATGTGAGAGCTGGATAGTTAAGAAAGAAGATAGAAAGAAAATCAATTCATTTGAGATGTGATGTTGGAGAAGAGTGTTGAGGATTCCGTGGACAGCCAAAAGAACAAGCAAATGAATCCTAGAGTTGATCAAACCAGAAATCCCCCTGGAAGCCAAGAGGAAAAGGGAGCAGTCATTGGAAAAAAAACAATAATGCTAGGAAAGGTGGAGGGAAGTAGAAAGAGGGGAAGGCTGCATGCTAGATAGGTGGACTCTATTACAGAGATCATGGGTATGGTTTTTCAGGAATTGAGCAGAGCAGTGGAGGACAGAGGGTCTTGGAGATGTCTCATCCACAGGATTGTCAAAGAAGGAGGGAAACAAGGGTAAATAATGAAAATAATTAGAATAACTACAACAGAGACGTATCTAATTTACAAAATATATGCATGTGTATTAACAATATTGAATCTCAGTATTAAGAAGTCGAGCAACAGTATACAAATAGAAAAAACTATGCTGTATCCTTATAAATATCATTGATAGTCCAAACCAATAAGATAAATGTCCAAAGTGTTGGCAGTAAAATTATCCTGCTGTCTCACCAAACATATCCAATCCAAAGTCTGTTGTTAAAAACAACAATACAGTGGACCCTTGTTATATGCTAGGGTTTGGTTCCAAGATCCTCCGTGTGTAGCAAAATCTGTGTATGCTCAAGTCCCATTAAATATAATGACATAGCAAAATGGTGTCCCTTATAAAAAAAATGGAAAATCAAGGTTTGATATTTGAAATTTATACTTTTTTTGAACATTTTCAAACCGTGTATAAAAAATCCATGTATAAGA
Source organism: Sceloporus undulatus (assembly GCF_019175285.1). NCBI lineage: Eukaryota > Metazoa > Chordata > Lepidosauria > Squamata > Phrynosomatidae > Sceloporus > Sceloporus undulatus. The sequence goes on from NC_056524.1 coordinate 242,170,789, forward strand.
AGGACTGACTGTATAAGATGTTCTCAAAGATGGAGTCAAGAGCAAGATATCCAAAGATCTTATAAATCTAAAAAGAGGGATCAAATAGAGGGAGACTTGGAGATAAAGCAGACCACCCCAAAGGAGCAGATTGAACCACCCTTGAGAGAGGGTTGGGGCTGCGGCAACAGAACACCATTGCCCCAATCTGGCTTTTTGCCAGCCCAAAAAGGAGCAGCAAAATGCCGCTCCTTTATGAGCTGGCAAAACCCCAGGTTTTCCCTCCCTGCCATGACTTTATGGTACTCCTGTGGTGTGTAAATGCCGTGCTGCTGGAGCACTGTGAAGCCAGCCCATGTGTGGGCAGCCCTGCAGCTTCCGGGCAGTGTTGGGGCATGTGGTGTGCATATGCCATGCCCCCAAGCCTCTGGGAAACTGGTGTTTAGAGCCAGTCTGTTTTCGGCTCTTAGTCTGAGATAATCAGTCTCTAAGCTGTAAAGGTCAAGACCAGCACTTTGAATTGAGCTTGGGATAAACTAGCAGCCAATGTAGCTGTCTCAAAATAGATGAAACACAAGAGTGTTTGCCCATGCCTGTCAACAGGCAGGATGCCATGTTTTGCATTAGCTGAACTTGCTAAACTGTCTTTGTAAGCCATCCCCCTGCCGAGCATATTGCAGTAGTCAATCTGAAAGCTACCTAAGCATGAGCATCAACAATGATCAACAAAATTCAGGGAAAGCTGCAAGTAAAGGTTTCAGATATGCTCAAATGTGGAAAAGTTATTTTTTTGGACTTCAGCTCTCAATTGCCATGCTGACAGATTCTGGAGGTCCAAAAAGATACTTTCTCAATGTCTGAGTATACCTTCCATATGTTACAAAGTATTCTTTGTCACAACTTCTGAAAATCTTTATATACATACATTTGCACCAGACAAGGGGTGGGATTAAATGATCCTTGGGGGTTCCTTTTAGTGCTTATGATTTTACGAATATACTAGAAATTACTGTTCAACTTCTGGCAGCAAACAAAAACATCCTTTATCCCTATTTAATGTCAGATTTTAATTAGTTTTCTGCTAAATGGAAATCTAGATTCATTAAAAATGAATTTCCCATTTTGGCATTTAGGCAATTAAATGAAAAACAAAGTTGTATTTTGAGGTTGGCCAAGCTAGAATTGAACCCTGTTCTCCAGATTTTAGTCCAATACTTAAACGACTATGTCACACGGGATCTACTAGCCTAGCTTTCTACTTAATAGTAAAATTACAGTGTAGTTCTGTAGATGTCTATTTGGATGTAACTCACATTGAATTCAGTAGAGCTTATTCCCAGATATGTGGGCATAGGATTGTAGCCTTAAAATATTAAAAATAGAGTGTGTCAGAAATGTTTCAGTTTCTGTTAAAATAAGATATATTGTATATAATGGGCTTAAATATTTAGTGATTATTTTATTTATATAAAGTATATTTATGTAAAACTCATTCACACAAGAACAAATAATCTGAAAGTTTTCTCTCATTATGGATACTTTTGGTGCATTTTTGCATTTGGACTGTTGGCTTAGAACAGTAGTTTAGGCAAATATTTTTTTTATTTTTATTTTTTTTGCAAAAGGCCCTGAAGTGCAAAAACATTGAGGTGACATTATTCTTGTTGACCAAAAAAAGAGGGGGAAGCATGCTTTACTTCCTTAGCTAACTAATAACTACAATTGGAAGAATGGTTTAAAACGATTAAAGTGTCAATAATTTAAGCACCACTGAAATGCCTATAAAAATAACAATACTTTAAGCCTAACATTCACCTTTCCTACTGAGAAGAACATTTAAAAGCACCTATGTTATGGGAGTTTAGTAAAATTAGCAATAGTCTACAAGCTATTACTCTTTGTACTAGAGAGTAAAAACCAACCATAATAATAACCGAAGTGACAAATTTGGGTTGAACAAAAATATAATCCATTAGTAAGCTATGTTGAAGAAGAAAAGGTGAGCAAGGTAAGAAAAAAATGCTTGCACTTCTTGTCTAGGAGGTGCATTTGAGCATGAGATGGATATAGCCCAGTGTCCCTTTGCTATTTTTAAAATATTGTACAGGCAAAGCTAACACTTTATAAGTAGACCTTGTGAAATAGCAGAACCCTCAGCTGTGCTGTTTTAGTCTTTGGCCAGGCTCCCAAGTACTGTTGTATTTAATATACTGTAGCAAGGCTTCTGATTTAAAAGCGAAAAGTGCAGTTTAACATCAGGCAAAATAATGAAAGAAGTTGATAAAGAACGAAGAGAGACTGTATCTTAGAGCTTGAAAAATTTATATTTACATTGGCTTACACTTCCCATATTTTTTCTGGCAGGAGGGGTTCTGGGAGTTGTGTCTAGAATGCAACCTTTCCAGAATATGTTATAGTTCAGTGACTGAGCATATATTTTTAATGTAGAAGATCCCTGTTGCATCCCTTGGACACTGTGGTTAACAGAGTTTGAAAAGACATATGAGAGTCACTTCTGGCCAGTACTCAGTTTAACTTGTATATGATATGGTGTAAGACCTGGTTCCTGTTGGTAGTTCTAACTACAGCATGCCAACTGAATCAAAGTGATTTAGAAAAGTGTTAATTCACCACTCAATTATTAATTCAGTGTATCTGTACTACTTGGGATCCAGGCCTAGGAAACTGTACTATATGCATCAGTCTCTGGTTTGAATCATGTCTGTACCCTGAACTCCCCTGATGGCCTTAGACGAGAAACTCTTTCAGCCTTAGGTCTCTTATTTGAAATATGGAAGATAACATTACTGACGAACTTCACAGGGTTAATGTAAGAATGAACAATTTAAATCTTCAGAAATATTATTATTATTATTATTATTATTATTATTATTATTATTATTAAACTTTATTTCTATAGCGTATAGAGTGAAGTGTAAGCCAATGATTAATAAATAGTCTTCTTCAAGAGTAAATTTAAGATTGCTTTAAGGAGCTTGGACCCTTCAGAGTAACACAGAAAGTGTAATTTAGGCCAGATGAGGTTTTTTTAGCTGTGTGATTGCAGCTACAATATTTGGAGATAGAATGATCCAAGTGATTATCACTCCCACTTATATTAGTTGTGCTTGGTTGATATTAATCCCCCACCATGAAATAAAGAGGCCAGACACGTAAATTGGATATAAATAAATGGGCCTTTATTAGACCTAAAACCAATTTAAATCCCAACTGATAACTGTAAACTTTTGAGACTTCAACTGAGGGTGAAATCCTGATGCGGATTCAGCTGAAACCAGGTGTCTTTACCTAGACTACCTCTTCAGCCTTCCCATAGGGCGAAAACATCAGACTCTGAGGGCAACCGAATCCTCGGATTGTATCCTCAGCCAGTCATAGGGAGGTAGATATGAGGCACGCTCTCCCAAACTCCCTCGAGTTTGTAAGAGAGGGCAGAACCTCCATATCTTCCCCAAAGCCTGTTTCACGAGCAGCCTCCATGGCCTTTGACATGTAAAGGTTGCCCCGATCCAGACCTTCACCTCAGTGGGGTGCCTGGGTGCACACAAATTGTTCCCCCACCCCCATTTAGGCCAGGGGTAAACTATTTAACATTCAGCCCTAAGCCAATTACCCGTCCCTAGAAACAGTATGAAGTAGGCAAAAAACCCCAGGAAAAGGGGAGAAAATTCCTATCTGGCCCCGAAGTGACTGAACATCTCCATACTGGCCTGAGGGTGGGAGGGCGGGATGCAATCTCGCAAAAGAGGCCGATGAGGGGGTAAAACAGCTTAAATAGCTTAGGTCTGCCTCCTGTTGGCAGGTTGGGCCCATAAGGCCCCGCCTTTTATTATAATCCTGATCTCAATTCATGGGCAGTCTCAAATACTACAATCAAGCCTATAGTGGCAAGCCACTGTTTGGATGTCCATTGGGTTTGTGCTGGTGGAGATTTCCAAATTCATTTGCCTTTTGGTTTCTTTTTTTCTCCCATATAGTCAATGTCTCTTTAATTTCTCTGCCTGTCATCTATGAGATTTTTATATTACCTTCAGTATGCAGTTATCAGGAAAGTTTGGGAAAGTTAACAAGAGAATGAACATCACATGGAAATCAGCAAAATCATGAGAAACAGCAGGATAAAAATAATAAAGTATTCCAGAATAAAAGTTCCTCTGAAAGGTAAAAATCCATGGAAATGATTAGTATGCAAAGGACTGTTGTAGAATCTTTGAGACTAACAGTCTATACACACTGGCGTTATACTTCGGCCTCAGGGCAGAGTGAGGGCGTGGAGTCCACACGAAACATACTCTGATGCTGTTCTGATGCCGCCGTTACGCCATGCACCTGACCACACAAAGGGTGGTGTCACGGTGCTCCTTTGATGCTGCATTCAGATGATGCAATGCCAAAAGGAGCACCAGAAGGTGCCAATGTGGTGGCAAAGGTGTCCTTTCTACAGTACAAAACGGAGTCACTTTTTGCGGCTCCTTTTTGCGCCACAGAAATTCCAAATTGGGGCTGCAGCATGTAGTTGCCGCAGCCCCGAACCAGCGCTAAAAAGGGCGGCTGCAGGCTTAGCCCCTAACTGAAAGAAAGAAGTTACTAGTATGAACTTTTGTAGACTTTAGCCTACCTCCTGAGATGCATTGGGGCATTAACAGAAATCATTAGATACTGAAGAGGCAGATACTTGCAATGCTAGTCTTTTCCAATTTAAATATTTCAAATATGAATAGTATTCCTTGTGTTTACCTTTGCTTTTGCTAACCCTTGTTAGCAGTGATCAACAGTTCACAATTTTGTTTAGGACAGAACATGTTGTTTGGACTATAATTCCCACAGCCCCTTAGCTAACTTTATGAATAACCAGGCAAGCTGAGATGTTTTGAGGACAATAATCCAAGAAATAGTGTTTGTATTAAGAGAATTGTATGTGCTGAGAATTGACTACAGTTTATGAGTGAGCCAGAAAATTGGAAGTGTTAAATAGAACAACTTTTTGTGTGTGTTTTTGTTCTCAATGTGTTGAGAAACCTATTATAGCTTCAGATATATTTATGATTATTTCTTAAGGATTACTCTGTTCTCTGTGATCTAGTTTCAGTCATTTTACTTTAGATTCAATTAACTTTTCCGCTATCAAGTTTCCCTGTGGGATAATAAGTTGATAGAAGTGTAAAGGAAAGAAGTAATATTTAGTTTATTAATATTGTTTTTGGACTTACCTTTGTAATTGGATTGCTTAAATATATTTAAGTAATGTAATTTTTCTTTATAGGTTTATAAGATTGGCTCACTTAATGCTTGCATCTAAGAAAGACCATTTCTTTTTATTTAGGTTACTTAAAAGTTATGTGGAAGAAGGAAATGTGAAACAAAATTTCCAGGCAACTCTTATTTTTGATCAGTTTCATTAATAGCAACATTATCAATGTTAACCAAAACAAACGTATTATTCAAAATTTAATTTTGTTTCTTTGGAGTGCAGTATCAATAAAGGGGCTGTATAGACCAGCTATTAAGGTTGTTCTGGGGGTAGAGTCCATATGACGCATGCCCTGACTCCGTCCCCACTGTGTGCCACTTCACATGGCATGAAGCATCAAGGTGCTCCTCTGGCGCTGCATCCACATGACACAGTGCCACAGGAGCGCCTTAAAGCTGATGCAGCTGTCACACCCTTTCCAGGGCAAAAAAGGAGCCGCTTTTTGCAGCTCCTTTTTGCATCCTGGAAAGGCCAGATTGGGGATGCAGTGCCCTGTTCCGCACAGCCTCAAAGTCTCCTATGAAATCCCTCTTGCTTCCATCTAGTGTTGGATCTACACTGTAGAAATAATGTAGTTAGACTCCACGTTAACTGCCATGGCTCCATCCTATAGAATCCTGGGATTTGTAGTTTTGTGAGGCACCAGACTCTTTGTCAGAGAAGGCTAAAGACTTTCTAAAACTGGGAATCCTAGGATTCCATAGAATGGACCTACAGTACTTAAAGTGGTGTTAAACTATGTTATTTCTACAGTGCAGAAGAATTGTTTAGGGATGCATGGTTTAGCGAACTTGAAGAAGAGAAGAATGAGATATGAGATATATATTAGCCATATTTTAAATACCTGAAGCAATGTCGTGTTGAAGAAGGGATGAGCTTCTTTACTCCTGTCCCAGAGTGTAGAATGTGAAACAAGGCATTTAAATTACAAGAAAATAATATTTAAACAGTAGGAAGAGTGTTTTTACTGTAAGAGCTGTTCAACAAGGGATTAGACTGCCTAGTTGAGGAGAGGGTTGGGTGGCCTGTTGTTTGGAGGTTTTTACCCAGAGTTTGGATGTCCATCATTTAGGAGTAGTTCAGTTTACAGTATTCCTGCATGGCAGAGGGTTAGACTAGATGGTCCTTGCCACCTCTTCCAACTTATGATTCTATGATTCTAGGAAATTCTATATACACCACACAGCTATAGCAGTTTGAGGACGCTTTTATTGTGCTGCCACTAGGGTTGCCATAAGTGAGGACCTCCAAACCGGGACAAATGTAGGACAGATGTAGGGCAACATTTTAAAATGTAGGGCCAATTTTTAAACAATGGGAGGACATGCAAAATTGAGTTTTTTTTTAAAAATGTTATAATAAATGCATGTTTTTAGGCATGATCAAAATGGAGGACATTTTGGCATTATTTTAGACAGATGGCAGAAAATGGATTGCCCTCGGGTTCAACTGTACATCTCAGAAGTGTGTACTTGGGCAAGGGACTGTGGTTTTCTTCACGCGCATGAGTTTGTAAAATCAAAGCAAGTTACATTGGCCGTGCCTCAGAGCTTGTTTGATATCAATATCATCATCATAAACTCATCATCCATCATCATATCATCATCATCATCATCATCATCATCATCCACCACTATAATTGGCCAGAAAGGCAGACTTGTTAGCATTCAAAAGCACCATAAATACACAAAAATGCACTTGCATTATTTAATAATAAAAAATATGAAAAAATAATAAAAAACAATGCAGGGGTGATTATATTGATAATAAAAAATGAAGTAATAAAATAAAAAGAAATAAAAAATATAAAAAAAAAAACAAGCAATAATAAAATTAATGAATAAATAAAACAAGCAATAATAAAAATTGAATAAAATAAAATAAAACAAGCAATAATAAAAATTAATAAAATAAAATAAAAACAAACAATAATAAAATAATTAGAAAATAAAATAAAAGCAAGCAATAAAAAAATTATAAAATAAAACAAACATAATAAAAATTAATGAAATAAAATAAAACAAGCAATATAAAATTAATGAAATAAATAAAACAAGCAATAATAAAAATTAATAAAATAAAACAAAACAAGCATAATAACAATTAATAAAATAAAAATAAAAACAAGCAATAATAAAAATTAATAAAATAAAATAAAAACAGCAATAATAAAAATTAATAAAAAAAATAAAACAAGCAATAATAAAAATTAATAAAATAAAATAAAACAAGCAATAATAAAAATTAATAAAAGAAAAAATAAAAGCAATAATAAAAATAAAAAAATTAAATAAAATAAGTATTTTATATTTTAAAAAATAATTTTAAACCCCCCAAATACCAAGGCAGACCTAATGGCCACTGACTCAGCTTTCCTCTTCCTCCTCCTCCTCCTTCTGTGGCCCAATTCTGCCCTGGCCTTCAGGCACCTTTCCTCCGGCTCATTCCTCCTTCTCCTCCTCTCCCCCCTCCTCCTCCTTAAGATGGCTGGCGTGGGAGGAAGGGAAGCGGGGCAGGCACGCGTGTGCGTGCGCGCGGAAGGAATGGGGAAGGCGTGCGTGCGCGCGGAAGGAATGGGGAAGGCGTGCGTGCGCGCGGAAG